>NC_136912.1:46525112-46532612 GCF_949606895.1 Notothenia rossii | reverse complement strand
TTAAAATGCTTAATAAGCACCGTAACTTTCATGATATAATTTCTCCGTCATAATCGTTTGTTTCCGTGAACGGCCGACTGTTGTGTGACGTCAAATGCTGCGGCTGCAAGGCATTGTGGGGCAGCATTTTCTCCTCTCGTTTCGGTTAGGGAGGTCCAGTGGTTCCTAAGCTAAAGGAGGTTATAAAGGAAGTTTGAACCTCTAGAGAATTCGAACGGCACTTATCATGGCTGCCACTGAGGGACTTCCGGGTCATTTCACTCTGTTAGGAAGGTTCCTAAGCTAAATGGACTATTCGACTGTAGCGATGGACTCTTTACACCATCACCAAGAAAGCTTGACAGCGGCTCTTCTTCCTCCGCAGGCAACCCTGTCTCCTAAAAATGACGTTCCCACAGAACTAAACTGCATTCTCAATTACGTTTAGCTAGAAACTTATTTTCTCCCACGTTACGTTTGTTATGAACGTATCTCAAATACGTTTATTTTCTACATATCTTCTAGAAATATGTTCTCCCACGTTACGTTTGTTATGAACGTATCTTAAATACGTTTATTTTCTACATATCTTTGCCATTTGCTGTCTTACTTATAATGATGATAATAGTCATTTATAAATATCATTTTAGAGCACACATTTGAAATCAGTAGGTGAGGCTGTAATTTCTCCAGCTGTTACTCTCATGAGCAAGGCAGAAAATAATAGTTTTACCATACCAAAGAGCTGCTGTGTCATTTATTGCACCTCAAACATTAAAACAAATCCAGAGTTACGTGTTTCTGTACTTCCTCTAAGAACAAAGGACAGTAAAGAAGATCTCTGTGACTTCAGGCTTGATCCCGTTCAAATGAAAGCGTTGGTTTCCCCAAAAGTGGGCGGGGCTCAGAACCGGTTCTTCGGTTTAGCTCCGGCTCTCTTCACACTGCCCAGAGTCCGACTGGTGCTGCGTCATTGCGTCATCGTTTGCGTGGCTGCTTCATAAAGCCAAACCACGCGGAAACCCCTCACAGCTGACACCGACAACAACAACAATGGCCGATTGTGCTCCAGCTTCCTCTGTACCTCTTCGGAAGATCAGATTCCCAGTAGGTAGCTGGTCTCTTCAGTGGACCACTGCTGCTTGTTAAGTTTCTCCATCGTTGTGTACAAACTGGATAAAACGCCGGCTTTTTGTTGTTGTTCAGCCGTCAATAAAGTCACCGGAAACGTATAGGCCTATAAGGGACATTTCGAGCGATACACACCACAAACCCACTGAACAGATTACCCAAGATCCTCAGCTTGAAGCTTGTTGATTGGATGTTTTAGCCGCAATGCATGTTGGGATATGATGTTAATGCAATATGATATCCGAAAACATTTAAAACAAATAAAATAATACTTTATTCCGAGTGTTCTTGCTTTTCTCTTTGGAAGTCATCACATAACGGCATTGTAATACACGGTTCGGCTGCATTAAATATTACACATCTGCCGTAGTTCTTTATTTATAGAGCCCTGATGAGAAGACGGACAAACTTGACGAACTGCCGCCAACACTGAATATGTGACGTGAATCATAAATATATCAGCAATTAAACAACATCTTACATTTCTTTTCACAAAATACGTCTCCTCGCAGTATCAATAGTAATTCGGCTGACTTTTATATTTGATCCAATTGGTAGATAGGTTATATTTACACCATAACGGTGCACAGCTGATAGAAAAAGACTTTCAATGTTCTGTGAATATAAGAATGTAAATACTGAATTGAGAGAATAGTCAGGGGATTTGGGTGATGGGAGACACATCTATGGAATCAAAATTTCAATAGCTTATCATTAAATGAGAGATATACCTTTCTGTCTGTGATGTTTTACAAATCAGATATTAATGTTGAGCAGGTCTCCCTTGAAAAAGAGATCAATGATCTCAATGGGATACACCCGGATAAATAAAGGTTTGAAATGAAATGAAATGAATGTGTAGAAGTAAAATATGTGAAATAGTATAGCAATATCCTGTAAAATTATGTAAAAACATGAATAAAATTACACATCTTCAGATGTTATATATACACACAAGTGTCCTACACTAATAATACAAAGTTATTATTATAATACAAAGTTATTATTAGTATGCTGTGTGTACCCTGTGTGCACCGCCTAGTGGTTAAAGCACGTTATTGAATTATTTTTATTGAATAATGTTATTTATGTTGAATAAAGTTATTTGATGAAAAAAATATTAAGAGTACATACTTTCATAGGGGGAAAGTAGAAGGTAGGAATATAGAATATAAAAAATCAAGAAGATACTGTAAGTGATCTCTACAATAAAACAGTTTAGTGCTGGATGCACACAGATATTAATAGGAGGATGTGCAAAACAGACAAACTAATTAACCTTTATTAACACATTAAAGAATACTTTAGGTTAAGGTCTGTCACGGCTGGAGGGCAAGGTACACAGGACCCAAATGCAGAATATCCAAATTCAAAATACTTTTATTGCTTTAGGTCATGTCTTTAAAAATCCTTAAAAAAGCTTCCATCTGAGCGGGTAAGGCAGGACTAAATTCCAAAAGGCTGGTAAATATGTGTAGACGCTTCGACTCGTGTTGTGTCCGGTTTGGATTGGGTTTTTGTCACGGTTTGTTTATTATAATTAAAACATTTAGATAAGTGACCGCTCTAATATGTGCAATATGACAAATAAACAAGCTTTGCAACAGGCAACCTTTGTCCAGACCTCTACCCACATCATTTAGCTATAAGCTAAGTTTAGCGGGAAGCTACCAGCTCCATGGAATGTGACCTCTGGCCTCCCTAAGTAAATAAGTGAAGGTTCTGTAGGGAGCGGTCCAGTGAAGACATATCTTTCTCAGTTGGACTGAGAATCCTCTGGCCCTGATGAGTGCTCATCGTACCAAACCCAGTAACTTTTTAGCCCAATTTTTTGAAAACATTTTTTCCCAGGAAATATCCAGCTCCTTGTCACAGAAAACGTTGCAGCCAACTGAGGGTACTTAGCAAGTCACTGAGGTTGTGATAAGCTATTTATAAGCTATTTATATTTCATTTCAATCAGAGCAAATCCACTCTAATTAAAAAAATTCATTGTAAACTACTCAACCTTTACTGGCGACTTCCCATTCCCAATAATCAGGTGAAGTCATTAATGAGCGACCGGCAGCGCTTAATTTCTCTCCCCACTAAGTCCACTCGCTCTTTTGCATTTTTATTTCCTTCCGTAAGGAGGGAGCAATAAAACGATAAGAGAAGTTGCCGGGGAGAAAACCTTTAACACTTGGAGTAATTACTTCTCTTTGTGTCTTTCTTTTTAAATTAATTTTAACTACAGGCGTCAGCGTTGCCTGTAAATGTCCACTTTGTGCTAATCTAAAGTAATGTGACTGCTAATGAAGAGGGAATTGAATGTGAGGAGCCGAGTGGCCTTTTGGCTCTGAGACCGGCTCACTTACCCAGTGGTCAAGGATACATGGGCAGGTGGACACACACACACTCAACACATGTAACATCCACTTTGTCTCTTTCACACATACGCCCACCTTGTATAATATATATAAATAGTCATAATAGCCTCATATAGTCATAGTGACTGTGCGTAGAGAATTAACATCAGAATATCCTCCTATAGCAACGCTTGGCTCAGCAGTCATTTTGTATTCAATAAGCAAACATGTATTAGGCTGGATGTAAATATTGTCCCTTGAAAACCTCCTCACCACTGTGCATGTGATCAGAAGGGACAGTTGTATTCCTCAGTGTCTAACAGTGTGTTTCTGCTTTCTGCTGAACTATTGGTTGAAGCTAAAGATGTTTGAACTGAGTGGAACACTAATATAGCTGCCAAATTCCATCAAACTAAATACTCTGAATAAATAACATAAAATTAAAGCATAGTTTGATATTTTTGGAAAATGGCGTGATTTGGATGACAACAAAAATGTGTAACCATTAAACCTCCAGTAAGTCACTGGTGTTTCAACATGTAATACTTGCATGTGAATCAAATCATTTGTTTTATATACGATATGAACTTTTAAAAGAGAGCTGATCAATGAAATAGTCAAACTATGTAGAAAACGTTTTGCCAAAGCAACATTTATATCTTTAGAGGCGAGTAATATAAGTATTTATTTATTTTATTCAAGTCTGACTGACCTTAATAATGTTCTACTTCTTTACCCACGGTTGTATATGCATGTAGTCTCATTGACTTACACTGTTTCATTCTCAAGAGAGACTTGCTCAAGTTTCAACAGCAGTAGGCTACTACAGACAGAGTGAAGCACATGATGACAGGATCTGTGCTCAATTGCCAAAGCTCTATAGTTAAAAAAGTAGGAACAAGAACAAGAGCGACCCCAGCAGACGCTCTTACCCGAGTTATTAGAAAAAGTTTACAATTGTACTGTATGAAAAATCCTGTACTGTGTTCCAGGTTCAAGCAGCAGAGAAGGAGAAGGCCTTTTTAACAAAGTCTGTTCGGACTGAGGAGATTCAGTCTGAATTGGTGGTGAAGCATTGTTCATGTCAGTTAATACATAATTGGGCAGCACACCAAGGATGGAATTATAACTGAAGATATACAGTCCAAAGGTTTGTGCTGTATTATGATGGCAGCTGAATAAGGAGTGCAGAGTACAAGGCAAACAGATTCAATAGAAGGACAGCACAACACTGACAGCTTCCTAAAACCATACCGGAGGGGAGATTAAATGAAGATCAACTGCATGCCCTCCTGCATGTCGTCCTGCTGCAGCAGCCTTTCAAGGACCTTTACTCAAATAGTGAGCTTTGAATTGGGTCTGTAGTTCTTCAGCACCATGTGATCAGATAGAATTGAAAGTTTCACAAAAAATGCATATCACATTGAATTGTGTGACATTTTTGTCTTTTTTTAAAATTTGCCACAGTTTCAATAATCAATAGAACAAAAGAGTATTATACTGTTTCACATAAAAAGCAGTCAGTCTACAGTTCTGTCACTATAGTGTTGGGGGCCAGTGTTGGTTATATACAATGATTAATGATTAATAATATTAACATAACTATTTATATTGATACAATCATACTAAAGGCATTACAATAGCTATTAAGAGTAATTCATATTAATACAAATTACTATTAATTCAATGGAATGTATATATATTAATTAGTAGGACTATATTAACAACAAATCAGATACACGGGCTTCACCTATGTACAAAGGAATAGCCAGTTAATGTAGTTTCATAAAAGAGTCTCGTGAAACATACCAGAATACATTCTGTAGAGTGGGCTCTATTCAAAACGACTCGTAATCCACAGTTTTTGCAAGATTTGTTTAAAGGGTTTTATTATTTTTATTTGATTTCCATCTCAGCTAGCTTGGAACCTTGGCTTTGGGAGAATTTAAAAAGTACCAGGTACTCTCCTCAATATTTCCTAATGGACATCCGAAAAAAGTTGATTCAAGCTCTACCATTCAGGAGAAACACAGCATTACATTCCATGTTGGATTGACCCAATGCAAAACATTCTCACGCATACAGAGCCTTGTGGGAAAAACAGCTAGTTAGTTTTCTTATGGTTACTTCCCTTGCCAGCTTAACCACTTCATACATTGGTTTCGCCTTGAAAGGTCAACGGCTATCAAGGTCAAAGTTGAAATGGTTTGAACACTGAGCTTATAGCGTTCAGCATCAATTCCACAATGCCCAACAGGGCTTTGGCCTGGTTCGATGTCAGGAACCGCTTGTACATTAAACGTCTTGGTTTCCAAATTGACGCCGCTCACAGTTGTACCGTTGATCATTTGAAGGCAGCTTGACACACAGTTTGAAACCGTAATTCCTAATTTGTATCATTTATAAAGAAGTAAACAAGTATTTTGGCAGTTCATCAGCACTTAATTCCATATTAGAATCTCTAAACTGTTACATGTACATTTTGCTCTAAGCTGAGCCACTCACTGTGATCCACCTCTGAGGTGACGGAGGCCGTCTTGATCACATCACCTCAATCTGTTTTTGTTTTCACATCAGGATGTCTGAGCAGAAGTAATATTGTGTGCTTGGAGGAAGGGTACTTTCACAATCTGTAAAAACAGCAATGTAGGCCATATAACCCTGCGATATTGAGCTGCTGTCTTTCTTTAAGCTACTTGAGGGAGAATTGTTGTATCCACTGACAGGAAAATGACAACACAAAAATGTTAGGAAAATGTGGACTAACATGGAGTGATGTGGCATAGTCGAACAGAAGGTTCAAAGCTCTACTGCTAGTTTAAAACCTGTTTCATTATTATAAATAACAGGCTCACTGTAACTTTGCTTCAATAAATTATGAAAATAAATATATGTTAAATATAATAAATGTGAGCTAGTGGGTCAAATTCCGATGCTTCACTTATAATGAAAGACCAAAGGATTTTTTTCGAGAAAATTATTATATATACCCTTAATCGTCCCACAGACGGGAAATTTACATTTTGCATTTGACCCCTCCTAGTGTTAGGAGCAGTGGGCTGCCATTATGTACATCGCTCGGGGAGCAGTGCAGGGAACGGTGCCTTGCTCAGGGACACCTCGGTAGCACTTGGCCTTTCTGGGACTTGACCTTCCGGTTCCCGAGCCAAGTCCCTATGGACTTCACCACCACCCCCACATGTTAAATATAATAAATCTGAGCTAGTGGGTCAAATTCCGATGCTTCACTCATAATGAAAGACCAAATTATTTTCTCCAGAAAGTTATTTATGAAGTAACTACTAATGTCAATGACAGATTGTATGTAATGGGGATGTTTCCACGGTAAATCATTGAATATTTCTGTAGCGGCTAAATCATAAAGACATAATACAAAAACAAATACTAATTGTAAATTGCTGCTAAGGCAGCAGATAGCAAATGTTACACGGGAAATGATCCAAGAATGTCCTTAGTGCCTATTCTTTCTGTTTGGTTTCAATAATCCAACATTACAAATAATAACAGGTTTTACCCATCTCGCCTTTCTGCCTTCATTTCCTCAGGCAGGATGTTCTGGCACCAGAGGATTATGTCAGTCATGGCAGATACATTCATTTAAAAATACATTTTCCAATTCCAATGAATTGCAGTTGAATTGGAAAAACAATCCTCCATCTTGTGTCAGGGCGGGCTGTAATTGGCCAGTACCATCACTGCAATGCAACAAAGAAGGAAAAAGTAGGTCCACAGCAACACAGCTACTGTAAAGTACTACCGCTCAAAACGCCTTAGTAGAAATTCCAACTTTTAAGCGTACATGTAGGGCAGAAAATAAATAAAAACAGCTGTGTTTTAAATAATTTTGTTGTCCAGTGCTGGAATGTAACTGAGTACATTTGCTGTGCTTAAGTATAAATACAAGGTACTTGTAATTAACTTGGGGTTTTCCATTATATGCTTCTTATATGCAAACTTTCACTCCTAAACTCATAGGTAAATGACTGTCTTTTCACTAGGTTTGTCGGATAGCCCGAGTCAC
>NC_136912.1:46515112-46520112 GCF_949606895.1 Notothenia rossii | reverse complement strand
TTTATTTTGCGGGTTTCGGCATTATGCCATGGAGCTAATCTATGTTGTTTTATTTTCTTCTTTTTCAAAGGAGCAACAGAGTCTGTAGCACTATCAACAACATGATCAATTTGGGGTGGTGTACATTTTGTATAAGTTTCCTCCCTTACATGCAGACATGCTATCGAGTTAAGTATTGGTGGAATCTCTTCCTTAAATTTGGCTATAGCACTAACAGATAGGTTTCTGCTGCAAGAGCTTTTGACTAATGCTTTGTAGTCTAGTAGCAGTACTTCAAAAGTTACTAAGAAATGGTCGGATAAAGCAGGATTATGCGGTTTGACTAATAGTTGCTCAATTTCAATACCATAAGTCAGAACAAGGTCAAGAGTGTGATTATAGCAGTGGGTTGGTTTATTTACACTCTGACAGAAACCAACAGAATCTGATATAGAGTTAAATGCAACAGTAAGGCTATTTTTATCATCGTCAACATGAATATTAAAGTCACCTACGATAATTACTTTATCTGTTTTAAGTACCAAAGTTGATAAAAACTCAGAGAATTCTGATAAGAATTCTGAATAAGGACCTGGCGCACGGTACACTGTAACAAATAAGATTGGCTGCAAAGTTTTCCAGGTCGGATGCGTAAGACTGAAAACGAGGCTTTCAAAGGAGGTATAATTAAATTTTTGTTTAGTATTAATAAGTAAACTTGAGTCAAAGATTGCTGCAACTCCACCTCCTCGGCCCGTGCCTCGGTCAATATGAGTATTGATATGGCTGGGTGGAGTGGCTTCATTTATGCTGACATATTCTTCATGTCTCAACCAAGTTTCAGTGAGACAGTATATATCAATATTATAATCTGATATTAAATCATTGATCAATATTGCTTTAGATGCTAGAGATCTTATGTTTAAGAGACCACATTTAATCTTCCTGTTTTGTTGCACTGTAGTAGTTGTTACATTTACTTTTTTTAAGTTATTATGTATGACACCTCTATTAGGTTTTACTTTAAATTGTCCTTGGGCAGATACACACACCGTTAATATTGGGTATTTTATTGGGTTCGGGATTCCTATGGATGACTGCCTAGGAGAGAGCGCAGAGAAGCGTGTAAGACTGCGACTCCTCCTCCTGGTCTCAACTCCAGTTTGTCATGGATTAAGTCCACAAAGCCCTGAAATGTTTGCTGAAATGAGATTTGCACCTTCCAAAGTAGGATGAATGCCGTCTCTCTTAATCAGACCAGGTTTTCCCCAGAAGGCTGTCCAATTATTTACGAAGCCCACATTATTTGCTGGGTACCACCAAGACAACCAGCGCTGAAATGATGACATGCGGCTATACATGTCATCATTGATCAGATTGGGGAGGGGACCAGAGAAAATTACATTAAAGATCTGCAGCTGACTGTGTGCGGTCTGATCTCTGATCTGAGATCTGTGTGGAGCTCTGCAGCAGGAGAGAGAGGCAGCCATCACTCAGCTGTCCACAGGAAGAGCAGCTGACAGGGGAGGAGCTGAAGGAGGTGCAGGATTCTGGAAACACTCACAACTGCTCTTTCAAATGTTCTGTAATCTGCTGTGGTCACTGTTAGAGGCTTTTTATTTCAGGACAATACTGTAATGTCAGCCCAACCTTGATCTTTGGTTGGTTTAACCTAATGTTGGTGTTGTTCTGGGAAAATATGAACTGTTATCATGGATTTGGACATACAGTATACAGTGTGTCCGGTTGCATGTCCGCAGAATTTGCTGCAGACCCAATAACAACCGAAGGGCAGCCTGTAGCCTGAAATGACAAACTCAGGACAGAAAAAACCCACAAGAGAACTGAAGCTCGCACTAACGCTGTGTCAAAATGTAACTCCTGTCAAAGTTTTAACGTTTGTATGAACTCACAGCTTCTGCATCTAGATCAGGTCAGCAAACTTTACGATGAAAGAGTAATTTTGCCTCTCTTCCACCATATTCCACCACTTGTCATTTTCCTTGGTATTACAAAGGGAAACACCAACTATATGTATAGGAAAATACAAATAGGCCTACTCTATGAAAAAAAAAAACACAGAACTCTGCAGGCCTCTTTGAGTCCTCCCCATACGTCTTTGAGTCCTCCCCATACAGTAGCCTATGTGGAATATAAATAAAATAAAAAGTAGCCGACTTTGAAGTGAACAAATTGCTGCAGGATATTAGCTTAATAACATAAAAGGTAATCTAGTTTCTATTTAATTATGTCTGTAGTCTGTTTCAGTGTGCTGTCTGTACAATATCCTTTAACTCACTGACACATCATGCTTGCGCTCAAGTCGTTTGGCTGTCAAAGTATATATGTATATTTTTATACTTTTATTTTAGTGTCGCAGTATCAGCTCAAACTCCAAGATAAAAGGTGTGCCATACGTAAGATTGTCCACTGTGCAACTAAACAGAAATACAAATAACCTGTTTATTTTGTATGTCATTTGTTGTAGAAGCTGCAGGGGCTGAAGATGGCTCTATCTAGCCCGGCAAAATCACCAATTTACATTTTGTTGTCTTAATGTACATTTATATTTTTGGGGATTTTATACAAAATAAAGGACAAAATAATAGGTGTATTAAATGTAATCATGTGAAGAACTGACACTGCTGCTGCTTCCAGCTCTAGCCCATATCATTAAAAGGATAATCAGAGGATACATAAGGCTGAGATATGGCAACTGACACTTGCAACCCCACCCCCCCCCTCTTCCTCCTCCCAGTCTCTTCTCTCCCCATTAAGGGCCTCCTGTTGGCAGGTGACAGCTCAGTGGACGGGCCCCTTAGCTAGCTGGGGGGGGGGGGGGGTTTGTACAGAGCAAAGGGCCAAGTCGAGGGAGCCTCCCCCAGCTCCCCTCACCCCCACAGGGCGTAATGGTGTGGAGCGAGCCCCTTCACTCCCGCTGCGCTACAAGCATCAAAACCACGGACAGAGGCCTGCTCTCAGTTCCACTCTGCTTCACAGGTGCAGAAACACAACACACGCACACACGCACACACAAACACACACACACACACACACACACACACACACACACACACACACACACACACACACACACACACACACACACACACACACAGGACTGCCACTCGTCAAGAATATTGTGGAAGCACAGTAAGAGTTTCTGTTCCTCCGAGGAAAACGTTTAGTTGTGTGTTTTATGTGTGTGTGAGTCCCTGAGAGCAGGATACGTTTGCCATGAAAGAACTTTAACCCTTGGGTTGTCTTCCTATCAACTCCCGGTTTGACTGTTTATAAAGCATATAGTATAAATATTAACACAAATCTGTGTCACACCTATCAGGGCATCAGGGCTGATATTGGCCTTTGATAAAAAATCAGTTTGGGTCCGGCTGCTATGGTCCATCCCTGATATATCCAGCCTGAACACAGATAGTCATTTCATTATTATTTTGATATAAGATGTCGAAGCAAAGCAAAAAAAGGGTGATGAGACTTTAGCACTTTGACTTTCATACAGATATAAAAGTTTGTGTTGTAGCTGCAGTGGCGGAATGTAAGTAAGTACAGGGCACCTGATGAGTTAAAAGTACTGTGAACGCTCTTAAACCATTTACTGTCAAAAACTCAAAAGGAGCTTATGACTTTCTTTCTGCTCTGTGAGCTATATTGTTCTGTAATTAATTACAGACATTGTAAAAATAAATAACCAAAGTGTTTGTATTGAACGTTTCAAACTATAATAATAATAAAAAAGTCTGTTCGGTATTTCAGTTCATAAACACCTAATGAGACTCAAATTACCCAACAATGAAGGGGAATTGTTTTTTGAATTGGCATGAACTGCGTTACCTTCTTGGAATATAAGGAAAAAGGAAAACAAGGTTGCTTACTTGAATTGAAAGTCAATATATGTGTCTCTCAGTGCTCACTATAAAGGCATCCAGTTGTTTAGGGTTTATTCCTTCACTATCGAAAGAATAAAATGATTTGTTGGCCTTCAAAAGTCTAAAGCACCTTAGCCGAAATCAAAATCCTGAAGTCATAAAGGAAGTGCCAACAATAATTTCATCATACTGCAATCAATAAACCAATTTAATTTGTTAACACAAGGATTTGCTACAATTCCAGAGAAATATGATGCATTCATGTCTGAATATGCAACAGAAACACTGAGATAACTTACTTTTAAAAATGTCATGCAATTAAAATTGAATCTTAAACAGCTCTAAAAGGCCTACTGTTTAGCCCACTCTCCTTATAAACAGCTCCACGGACTCTTTAGTTCGCTCTGTGTTTGACATAATGCACAAAGCTCATGTTCAAATATGTCTAAACTGGATGCAATTCAGCTAACAGCTAAACACTTCAATTTGTATTCTTAATTATTTTATCCGTTTGGTATGTCATCATATGTTTCTGCCGTCTCTTTCATGTTTTGAAATAAAATGAGAAATTAGGTAAGAAATGTGTCAGAGATCAGGATCTGATCCATGTGTAACGTGTTTCCGGCGCCGTGCGAGTGGCAGCCTTTACGTTTTTTTTTAACCATAAGGCGCGTTCACACCGGAGTACTTTTACCCGTACTTTTCCCGTTTAGTTCCGTTAGTGCCTGGTTGTTTAGTTGTTTCGGGTTTATTTCCTTCACTATCGAAACTAACGAACTAAAAGAGTACTTAGTTCCGAGAACTTTTACCCCCATTTGTAGTGCCTGCTAGATAGGTGGTACTATCCTGGGGCGAAAAAAGTACCAATTTCCATTGGCTGGGCGAATTGCAAACCCCGTAAAACTCAGAAAAGTTTTGTGAAGCCGCCATTGTATTTGCTGGCATTAGCATTATTAGCATTAGCCCCGCGCACCAACGGAGAGAGAATAACTTATGGAAATACAAAAGAAATCATGGGAGCGGTGGAGATGAGGAAGTGTCGGCGTTCTGGCGATTTACTCGGAAGGATTCGGAAGCTGCTGGGAGTCCCAGCAGCTTCTACTGAAGCCAGACCCCAACTCCGGGGACTTCCGG
>NC_136912.1:46480112-46510112 GCF_949606895.1 Notothenia rossii | reverse complement strand
AACAGCGGATGGCGGGTCTGGTTCTGGTCATCGGGGAGATTTAAGCTTCAGACGGACCTTCATTACTGGCAGCGGTGATAATTAATATGAGTGTGGTATATGTATACCACAGAGACAAAATACTTCTGCCTTTATCAGGGTACAGCATACAGTCATAATGGAAACTAGAAATGAGTCCTGTCACTGCATGAAAGTACTGTCCCTCTGTTATGATAGCAGCGCTGTGAGAGAGTGTTTGGACACACATCCAGACTGGAATCAACAACATCACACACCCAGGACACTTTTTTAGACAAGTTATGATTAAATATGACTTGATACAGGCCTTCAGTAAAATAAAGTGTACTGTGACAACATCTGACATGATAATGAACACTTGAAGTGCAGGGTCTATATTTAAAAGAAACCACTACTTAAAACGCCATGCAATCTTTTAAAGACAACTGGCAGGGTTTTGTTGAATTGTATGGTGAGGGATTTCCTATTTTTGGGTCATAATGGTGAAAAGGGACAAATGAAGCACATTTTTTCTTAGGGAAATCCAGACCACTGTATTAGCCTGTTTTACACGATTAGTGCCTCCGAAACATGTTGGGTGACTGCAGAGATTGAGGTGAAACAGTTCAATGTAATTGTATACAGTATATATTTGTTTTCATGGCTTCAGTGATGTTTTCATAGAGAAGACCAATGAATGTGAAGTGAAACACACAGGTCCTGCAGCTGCTTGAGACGAGGCAGGATTGTGTTGATTCAATTCACATTATTACCTTATTCTGAATCTTTAATAACAATGTAAAATGTTAAGCTTTTTTAAAAGTATAATACTACCAATTATGTATAAGTAAATAAAAAACAGGAAAATGTCATGTCAAAAACAAAAGAACTCCAGGAAATGAAGGTATTTATACATACATAAAAAGCTTCCATTAAATCCCTTGGAAGAGATAAGAGCGGAGCAGTGAGCAGCTCCTCAGGCTGTGTTTCTGTCTAATAGAAGGCTGACAAAAAGCTGGCATTTAACCCCGACCAGCTCTCATCATTAGTGTGATTTCCTCCGGCGAACTATGACAATAACTCTCATTTTCTTGTTTCTCTCCATTGTCACGAACAATACTTAGCCTAAAGAAGAATATCCTGCTCTCTCTCTCACTCGCTCTCCTCCGTACTGTGACCCAGTGTGGGCTGACCCTGCAATTTCTCTCCTCTAGTGCTCTTTAAATGGGCTGCAGGGCAACTGGAGTCTTGTATGGCTCCACAGGCAGCCATTATGTGGCAAAGAGCAAAACCAGAGGGCAAGGCGAGACATTAGCTCTCCTTCCAGGCTCTCTCTCTGTCTCTCTCACACACACACACACACACACACACACACACACACACACACACACACACACACACACACACACACACACACACACACACACACACACACACACACACACACACACACACACACACACACACACACACACACACACACACGCAGTTAATCATGTAATTTACGCAATTGTGTAGCTTTATATTGGAGAGACAGGTGGGGTGGGGGGGTTATTCTTATCACCACAGGTGCTGGAAGCCCATTATTGTGCTGAAGCAGCTCGTGAGCGTAAAGTTTCAGCCTTTCCTTGCTTTACCTTCTTCTTGTTTGCTTCAACAGCTTCCTCAAAGCCTCATCCTCACATCTTTTAACTTTATTGTTCTTCCTTTATAAAACACTTTTGAGTGTTCATAATTTGTCCATTTCTTATATTAAAAGGTTATTCAGAAGATCGCCCAACAGCCCAACACCCTCACCAGCCTAACGATGTGCATCTGTAATTGGGAAGGCAGGAACAGTATTTTTTATATTTTATACGTGAAAGAATGGTAACAGCTGTGATAATCGTGTTTTACTAGTTCTTATTACACTGATTACCTCACAATTTTAACATGTAAATAAGTGTTCTCTAATTATTATTATATACAATTCATACCATATCAGTGATGTTGTGCACGTTACCCACAGAGGATGATTGGGCTCAGTTTTTCTCACAGATCTCTGTTCAGCCCCCTTCACTGCTGCCTCTAAGATCACCGCGGTAGTATTCATTCATCATTGGATCGTGCCAATTTAGGCCAGTGTTGTAGTCAAGTCACCAATTCATGAGTCCAAGTCACTCTCGAGTCACCACTCTTCGAGTCCGAGTCCAAGTCGGAGTCACCAAGGGAGAGTCGTAGTCATGTCCGAGTCGAGTCTGAGTCACCCAAGGAGTGTCCAAGTCGAGTCCGAGTCATCATTACCTGTGTTCGAGTTCGAGTCCAAGTCCGAGTCACCCAAGGAGTGACCGAGTTGAGTCCGAGTCATCATTACCTGTGTTCGAGTCCGAGTCCAAGTCTGAGTCACCTAAGAAGAGTCCAAGTCAAGTCCGAGTCACAAGTCTTCATGTATTAATCTTCGTGGATATATGTGTTGAAATGTAGCTGCTCCTCTACATTGCTTTTATCCTGTCATGTACTAATCTGTCTATTGAACTGCTGTGAAGCGAGTTTGGCTACAATTCTTGTAATAGGTGCTATACAAATATAAAGCTTATTAATAATATTAATATTATTATTATTATTATATATAAATGAACTATATTTAAAATGAGTTACCTTTTAGAGAAGTGATTATATTTGTATGCCTATATTTTTCTCTGGTAACGTTTTCGTTTTGCACTTTTATTTTGATAGTAATAAGATCGGGACTCTTATTTTGAAGGAACTTTTACCGGTTAAATCGGTTTACTAATAAAGACTACGCTATAATTCACGAGTCCGAGTCCAAGTCATCGTGCGCGAGAATTCACGCGAGTCCGAGTCGAGTCAGTCAATGCGCGAGTCCGAGTCGAGTCGCGAGTCCCGAAAATTGTCACTCGAGTCCGACTCGAGTCTCGAGTGCTCCATCTCTGGTGTAGACCTCCATGTTAGATATTGCCTGCATGAATATTACCCTTTTTCTAAGAAGGTACACATTATTTCTCAACATCCTAGGTTAAAAAAGTAGAATGTCTACATTTCTTATTTAAAATATAGAAAGCTAAAATAATGCGAAATGATCACGATCCAAGCAATTTACACAGGCAACTAGCTTAATTTATTTATTTTTTCCCTTTATATCAGACACATATTCAGAAACTTGTTTTGCAGGATCAGCCAGCTTTGCTCATAGTTTGTTTCATTAATGGCCACAAATTATAAATCATGTGTATAACCGTATGCAGCTAGTGTTATTATTCTCATTGCTCTCATACCTTTTATACTTTTAATACTGTCAAGGCATCAATGACAACGTTCCACATCAGCGTGATTAATCCCATCTCATCTCAACTCATATCACCCCCCAGCCTTCTCCCAAACCCCTTCATATCCATCCATCCTTCCTTTCCTTCTTACATTAAGGTGGTGCCAGGGGTCAGATTAATACAAAACAGGAATCATGATGTAATTATTATTACATATATTCCAATTTAAATGCTAATGATTTTGGTAATTATTAGGTATATTTAACAAAACACACACACGCATGTACACACTTATAAAGCCAACACGTCTCCATTACACCAAAAATTGATGGACGGCTACATGTACTCGCACTCAAATGTGCACACACACACACACACACACACACACACACACACACACACACACACACACACACACACACACACACACACACACACACACACACACACACACACACACACACACACACACACACACACACACACACACTTATTAATAATTATATGACATTCCCTAATTATAATGAAATCTGTGATAGCTGGCTAGCCCTCTCAGTCATTAGAGTGAATACATTTCCCTTAGGTAATTACGAACATATTTCAGAGCCTGTGATTAAAAGATGATTCTTGATTTTAAAGAGAAGAGAACACAGTCCAATGGGTGCCCAGCCTTATCAGATTGATACCTCTGGATTCAATGACCCCCGGTGTGGGTGTGTGTCTGTCTAACATGAGCACCTCCAGTCTTACAGATCCTCCAGGAGAAGCTCATCACCAGGCCAGGCCAGATGTGCTGCAGGCTGCCGGTATCTGAGGCAGACACACAGGGGGGGGGTGGGGGGGGGGGGATATTTTGGCTTCTTCCTAGAAAAAATATATTTTTTGCAATATTTTTTTTTTAGGTATATTTTCCATTAGTTTTACCAAAATAACTTGATTTACTTGTATTTAAAATAAAATGTTCAACAAAAAAAATTCTTTCTAATCTGCCTGTTCAGTTTAGGTTTGAATGTGAAAGGTTAAATGAAAGAAGCTTGTCTGTGCGAGTTATGTGAGGACAGGAGCTGATTGGTGGTCCTGCTGTAGATTCACAGAGGGCCCGCTATAGTAACTCCACGAGAGAGTAATGTCAAATGACAGTACAATTGACCAATCACATCTTCCCTCTAAATGGGTGGGCTTTATTTTCGCGGACTTAATGACGAGTTCCACCCGCTGTGAGGTTTATGCAAGTGGTGCAGTGACGCGTCCTAAAACCCGGAAGTAAGCTGCGCTCGGGTTCCCTCCACAAAAAAGCAATGGGATTTCTACATAGGGTTTTGGAAAATAGCTGGATATAAGGTATGTGGAAAACGAACCTGTTAAATAAATGAACGTTTTGTTCAGCCGGATAATATCCACATGTAAATCTAATCGATAGATTTATGATTAGCATAAGTTCGTTCATGATGGCTCATGTCAGTGATAGTGAGGAAATCGTTGCAAAATTATTAACAGAGTGATGTAATAACTCTTCTTTTTTTTCTTTTTTTCGAGGGGTGGGTGGCAGAGGGCCTAGGTATAAAAGTCAAGGCTCGCCACTGGTCAGGATCATTGCTCAGATGTGGAAATGTATGTAAAATAGTTTCTAGATTTTGATAAGTTGTTTTGATCATAAAGTAAAATAGCATATTGTTCAGTTCCAGAAACATGACTAACTGTGTTGTGTCTTTGTAGAAACACAGTGATCTGTACGTTGTAATGCGTGAATGATTAACTGAGGCATAACATGTTCAGCTGCTGAAGCTAAAATACTGTATGTGTCCAATCTCTGACAGATCTGCGACATGTATCTCTTCCCCTGTAGTTGAGCCAATGCACCCAAAACCATCTTGTTCGACTGTAATCTTTCAAGCAGGAGACCACCATGTGAGTGCTTTCCAACACAATATTGCATTCTTTTTACTTCTACTGACTTATCCTGACCCCATGCTATAAATATGTGTGTGTGTTTTCTTCCAAACATTTTGTACTGTAAAACTTTAATATCTCTGACTTATTTGCACAATACTGCCACTTTAAAGCTGCAAAGCTCTTGCATTTTTTATTCTGATATACTGTAGATCGTTTTATAACTAGTCATACTCTTATTGTGTTTAAAAAAAAAAAATGTTTCTTTGTACAAATTGTTTTATTCTCAAATATTTGTTATAATCCTTTTTTAATATTTTTATAATATAAATAATTGTTTTAACAAAATGTGTTCCTAGCTTTAATATGTTCTATGTGTGTGTGTGTGTGTGTGTGTGTGTGTGTGTGTGTATGTGTGTGTGTGTGTGTGTGTGTGTTTGTGCGTGTGTGTGTGTGTGTGTGTGTGTGTGTGTGTGTGTGTGTGTGTGTGTGTGTGTGTGTGTGTGTGTGTGTGTGTGTGTGTGTGTGTGTGTGTGTGTGTGTGTGTGTGTGTGTGTGTGATCTCCAGAGAGCTACAGTACAGGGGCTGGCAGGATTGAGGAAATACTGAAAATGCTCCCAATTACCACTGACTTCACACCCTGTCAAAATATTCCTGATCACACAGAGAGGACAGCTCAGCTACTGATGCCAGTTCTCCAGTGCACGGCCGGCCCTTGAGCAAGGCCCTGACCACCATACAGCTCCACAGTGCTGTCTAGAGGAGGCCCGCTTCTCCTCGTATTAGAAGTGCTAAGGCTCGGGATTATTCTGGAAACCTTAATGCATTATAAACAAATAAATGGCTCCCATTACCAAGTTTGACCCAATGTTGCTCCCATAGTACCAGCGCAGATGTTTACCAGGAATGGCATGTCAGTGAAAAGGGAAAGAAAGTGGAGAAAGTGGCATAAACTACATGCAATACTGGAATGTTGACTTTAATTAAATGTATCATGTCAAGAGATTTCACATAACTGTATTAGGTTAGATGAAAGCAAACATATTAAGTTTAAATACAAAATATTAGGTTCAACTTAATATAATTGCTTTCAATAACCTAATACAGTGATGTGAAATGTGTTGACATAAAACATTTTAATTAAAGTTAATGCTTCAGTTGTTTCAGTCCTCTGAACATCAGTAAGCAGAAACGGCCTCACAGCACAACAGCACTCAAGAAATTGCAGCAGTTTCTTAAAGCTGAACAGGTGTGTGAGATAGTGGACCACTGATGGAACAGATGGTGCTCCAGTATGATAAATATAATGCCACTTTATACAGAGGGGAATCACACCGGCTATCATGTTAGAAATCATGTTATATGGGGAGGCTGTGGCTCAGTGGAGTTGTGCGCTGAACTTTGAATCACGGGATAGCAAGTTCGAGTCCCACTGCAGTCAGCATGTCGTTGTGTCCCTGGGCAAGACGTGGGGATTGTCCACAGTACTGCATGTATGTAAGTCGCTGACATGTAATGTCATGTAATATCCCCACAAAATAAAAGTTAATTGTAATCTTGTGATTTGTTATGATTTACAAAACTTATAATATGATATATACATGTATTACTCCTGGAACAGAGTTTCTCTGTCACTTTGTGTTTCAGTCATAGACTCTATAAAAAGGTTTCATTATAGAATTACCAGGATTTTTCCTGATGTTACAGTGAGTTCAGCGAACTCTGGATGGAGGACTGAAATAAATAGAATGACGTCAAACTGTCTCAAAGAGCATCCTTATGAACCTGATTTTATAATGACACTAAATGGGTTAGGGCATGTGGACCTTGTCCTCATACGTTTGTTGTTAAGGTTGAATGTTGTTAGCTTCAACGAAGGAATCTCCACCTGTTTCCCTTTTCTATCATGTTATATTCAATGCATTCAATGCATTGTACAGAACAACCGATCAACTGAACAGTTATGAGTGAGCACAAAAACTCCAGTAGTTTGTGTAAAACATCCCATTCAGATGAATTGTGTGCAGATTATTTTATTTCCTTACAATATTGGAGGCGCATTTTGACTAGTGTTTAGCTTTTTGGGTTTTAGCTGCTTTCTAATGCAGAATGAGTCTGGTAAGCTAAGAGGGAAAGTTCTGAGAAATCCAGGTATAAAGGCCAACTGTATATTTAAAAATGCCAAACTGTATATTTAAACATGTTTTAAAAAACAAGAAGGCTTGGCGACCAAATGTGAAGCTTCAGGGTTCAGTGGAGGAGTTACCGGGTTAGGAACAGCTGTGTGTCACACTTCATGGCACCAGTCAGTAGAGGTGGAAGAAGTACTTAGATCCTTTACTTGAGTAAAAGAAGAAATACTTTGTTTTGAAAATACTCCATTACCATGTAAATGTTACTTTACTATAAGTATAGAGCTATTGTTAGCTATGCACTTCAATTATTACAATTAAAAAAGTACAAACCCATGTAAGTACTTATTTCAGTTTTTCAATATTAACACAAGTTAGTTTTTATATGGAAACAGTAGCTGGTATCTATGAGTGTTAGATACATGTAGTGATTAAGTACAACAATAATGTATAGGAGTAGTAGCAAGGCGTCAATGGAGTCAAAATGGGGGGGGGGGCCAAACATTTTATTTAAAAAAATGTATATCAGTTAGGTTATATATTGGAGGGGGGGATGTCCCCCCCCCAATGTATATGGTAAATTCGGCCTTGAGTAGTAGTATAAAGTAGCATACAATGGAAATACTCAAGTGAAGTACAAGAATGAAGAAATTGTACTCAAGTATAGTATGAACAAATGTACTTAGTTACTGGCAGTCAGTGGAGTCTCTTTCCTGACAATGCCCCAAGAACAAAGTGAGTACAGTTGTGATTATTTGAGAGAAACCTGGCCTGAACGGAGCCTTGACCTCAACCCCGTCCAACACATTTGAGATGAAACATAACCGTGACTGTGAAGCCTTTTCGTCTTTGAATTGAGAAGCAGGACTGCTTGTTGGTGATATCGCTCATTTTCCATTTAACAAATTATCAAATCTCACCCATACTAACAGGAATGAACTCAAAGTGAGACTTTAGGCTACTTGTTCTGAAGTTTGCCAGCTGAGAGTGAGGTGTACAACGCACTTGAACCGCCACATAACTGACTGATAGAGGAGGCAGTGGAGCGTATCCACACACACACACACACACACACACACACACACACACACACACACACACACACACACACACACACACACACACACACACACACACACACACACACACACACACACACACACACACACACACACACACACACACACACACACACACACACACACACACACACACACACACACATGCATTTCCACATTCAGCAGTCCATTGTAATGACATTCCTTTCATTCACTGTCTATGCTCCTCAAACCTTTACTGAAATCAGAAAGCCTAACCCTGCTCCTTTGAAAGAGACTGTGTCTAAAAAGAACAAACTGTTGTCCCCGCCTGTCTGCTTGATTTCCAAAGCCAACAACAAGTCCACCAACTGTGACCAAACAATCTTGTTAGTTTCCCCCAAAACTTATTTCTTTTCTGTGTCTTACAAGCAAAGTGCCCACCCTTCCCTGCAACTGGTTTTGTGTCAAATAGCACACTGGAGACAGGATTATTTCCTCGACACACACTTTTTGTGTTGCTGAACTCAAGGTCTCTATCAACTGTGGAATTCTTTGTCAGAACTTCTTCTGAGTTTAATGAGTATTAAAGGTACATTTGTTTACATTTCATATCAGTCAAAATTTGACATTTTTACCTTGAACAAAAATATAAACGCAACACTTTTGTTTTTGCTCCCATTTTTCATGAGATGAACTCAAAGATCTAAAGCATTTTCTACATACACAAAATAACCATTTCTCTCAAATATTCTTCACAAATCTGAAAAAATCTGTGATAGTGAGCACTTCTCCGTTGCCGAGATAATCCATCCCACCTCACAGGTGTGGCATATCAAGATACTGATTAGACAGCATGATTATTGCACAGGTGTGCCTTAGGCTGGCCACAATAAAAGGCCACTCTGAAACGTGCATTTTTGCTTTATTGGGGGGGTATGGGGGGATCCGAAAACCAGTCAGTATCTGGTGTGAGGGTTAGGATTAGGGTTAGGGTTAGGGTAATGTTGTGAATCGAGTGGCCCATGGTGGTGGGGTTATGGTATGGACAGGCGTATGTTATGGACGACGAACACAGGCCATTCGATTCACAACATTGCCCGAGGAGGAATCATGAATAATAGTAGCTTGTTGATTGGGCCCTGAATGTGTGCTGACTGTAGTTAACTGGACTAACTTCATTTGGATTCATAGCTGGTGACAGAATTCCTGCTTTTTAGACAATTTCTCTCCTAATTCAAGTGGTTTTAGTTCCAGTTTAATGGCAGTTTACTTCTTTCCCAATAGGATTTTCACTTGGTTTTCAGTAGCAGATGAACCGCAGGAGATGGTGAGGAAAACCCCCCTGCTGAAACAGACTGCATTGTTTTAGCATAACTCATTATGAAGCCCTCCAGTGCCGCACACAGCAGCACTTTGGGTTCCTCTTCATGTGTAATGTGCTGTATGTATTATAGATGGCACTGTGAATTCACTAAGACCGCCTGTTTATCTGACACCAGTTGGCTTGGGGCTGCTGGATGTTGTTTGGGACTTTTGCTGATGCTGAAGCCAGAAGAGTGAACGATTATCTGTTGTTCTACTTTGACTGGTGCAAACATACATGAACCCAGAAATACAGACACCCAAATAGGCAGAAAGAGTATGACTGATATTACACGTATCATGGTAACTATTTGAGATGTATCTGTTTGTATTGTGTTGCCACATGAATATGGATATTTAAATTATATGAGATCAACATAATGCAATGCACTGCACCAGGGGCGTTGCTTGGATCTAGACTAGAGCTTAGGCCAGCTCGACAGAGTATCCAAAGAAGACACAATATGAAATATGGATATTACTATAGGTGCAAATGGATTTAGTATCCTAGCCATGTGAACTTGTTTTAAGTAGGGGGTGGACCTCACTTCCCTTAGGGGGGTCCGGGGGCATGCTCCCCTGGGAAGAACATTTGTAAAATTGTAAAGTTAGATGGATCAATCTAGTGAACTTTGAGAGCAAAATTAAGAGACTAAATCTATGGATACATCTCTCACCCATACAGTATGAAACATAACTGTCTACATTTCAACAATCAAAAAAGAATATGGCCACAACCAGTTTATCTTATCTTACCTCGTTAGCATTCTTTATTTGTATTAATGCATATTTTACTAATCACTCAGCCTTGGTTAGCCTAGCATTAATTCTAACTGTCGCTACAAACTAGTAAGGCCCAGGAGGAGAGCCACTCAATGCTGGCCTGGCAGCTTCGTCCAACAGTGAAGATTTTAAATGTTGGCAAATTTGTAAAAGAAAAATGGCAAACTGAAATTAGCCTGTCTTGTGGTTTTTGCCCTGAAGCTATCCCTTTTATTAAGTGAAGAAGAATCTGATTTCAAACTTTTTTTAATATACCTTCAGTTGAAATAAGATGAAAACTTAGGGATTAGTTTGATATAGTATCTGCCTGTAAAAACCTGAACAAATCTGGATTTTATATTTTGATCACATTTTCTCTGGCCTCACATATGATCAACATCCCATGTTAAAACTTAGTCATGATAATAAAACCACTTTATAATAATTTTAATTGACCTAACTTAACGTCAACAGCTATCTATTCATCTCTATACACAAAGGTTTGAAAACAATGGAGGGTTAATGATAAAGATCATAAGAAATGATTAAGATGAGATGTGAGTAAGGGCAGCTGAGGAGAGAGACAGGAGGGAGAGAGAAAGGAGAGCGAGGGACGTTACAACCTGTCAGAGTGTGTGTGAGCTGTACACCCTGCCAGTGTGTTTGGATCCTCAGCTCAGAACAGTGACAGAAATTATTCCCTGCCAGAAAGTGAACCATACTGAGCCTGGCTACCAGCCCTGACAAATAATTCCCCTCATTTATTAGACTCCAATATTGTTGTGGCTGACAAATGCTACATTAGCACAGCTGCACAGTTAATCATGTAATAGTAGTGATAATTCATTTGTGCTTTAACCACAAATCACTTAAACAGTCATTCTGGTGCTTCATTAACAGTAAGACCATTTGACCAGCACGCAGCACAACTAATAGTATACATTGGCAAGACACATATACAGTATGATAACAACAAGTCCAAGTCAAAGTATGCAAAACAGTCTGTTTCAAAGCACTGCTCAGATTACCTCAAACATTGTGAATGGTAGAATGCTTTTTGAACACTGTCATACTGTAGGACTTTGCCTTGTCAACATGAGTTACAAAATGTGAGCAGACCAAGGCGCCCCTTTAAGAGGGTGTTGCCTGTTTGTCATTGTTTGTCTACAAAGGCCGTAGTTTCATTGGTCTAGCAAAGACTATGGAGAGTAACAGTTGTTTTTCTTCTGTTCATCCATCTTTCCCTGCTGAACCCAGAGGGCATCTATTTATTTTTGTTTCTTCTTCCATCTTCTATTTATTTACCTCCCTGCAACACTTGTTTAAAACCGTTAATAATGTTGTGTGAAAACTTTAAAATATTGGCGATGCTAACTGCACTAGCAATTAAAAAAGAATTTCAATGTTAACTTAGCATTGATGCTAATACGAAGTCAGCTGTGCGCAAAGCAAAAACATCCCTAACCCCACTGCTGTCTCCAAATCTGCCAAGCTAGAAATATTTCATACCACAGACTGTGATATATATCAAAAAACTATACATGACATTTAAATGAATGAATATAATTAAACTAATTATACATTTGATGATAAGGCGCATCTGATGAGTAGATTAAACAAACGTAAACATTGTTCTCAAGTCAGTTTTGGTGCAGAGCCTCACTAAGAGCCCCCTCTCCTCCTGTCCCATGGACCTACCCTGCCACAGAGACCAGGGAAGGAGCTGAATGAAGTGTCAGCTAAATCATTTCAAGTTATGAAAGGACAAAGCCTCCCCGTGGACGCATTTATACTGTTATATTTCATCGATCTGGGATCCTCAGGGCTTTCACACATTCATTTTTTGATTGAGTGTGGAGGTTTACCTTTTACTTCAATTAGCTCCCTGGCCCACTTTCTCCTGTCTGACTCTCGGCTTTTTCCCATCTTTATCGGTCTCCACAGAAAAGAGCATTCAGGTGGAGGCTGGCTGGAGAGAGTCCTATCTTTCTCAGGTTCTACATCATACTTATTTCCTGAACATGACAGAGAAATCCAAATTATGGTCGAGCCCAGTGCCCTTTATTACTCTCTGCTCAAGGTTAAGATATATGGCCTTAATATTGCTATAATTTATATTTTTAAATTATTTTTTGTTTGTATTATATTTAATGAATTTGATTTAGAATAGTAATTGATCTTGTCTATTGTGCTCCTGTAACGTGTGATCAACAGTCTTACATCACAACATATTTTAACCTGTTAAGCCCTGAGCCTGTTTTTCAGGTTTCAGGCAGATTTAGCAAAAAAAAACACTTCTGGGGTCACTTGGGTGGGTTTGACCTATCTCTGGCCCCCCTTGGTCGATTTTGATGATTGACATCTCTTTTTAATCATCAGAGTCAATGGAATCGAGGGAAGGTTCCACATACAGGTTACCAAATAAGGAGTGAGAGTGACGCGTAGAAAAACCGGAAGCTGCGCTAACCTCTGGTGGCTACCTTTAGCAGCAAATTTTTATTCTCCGATTTTTGCGTAAAAATTGAATTATGGATTATCAATATTTTTTTCAAAGTCACAGACACATTGGATTAACCTATGGATTAACCTTCAGCCGCGTTTCTCGTTTTAATGCCATTGAACACGACTTTTGATCAGAATAACAGCTCAGGTGAGCATATCTCCGTGTTTTGTTACCTAAAGCTACGTTGTGTGTCGTCTGTATTTGCTTCCCCTGTCACGAGTTCTGATCGTTCAGTGATGATCCTTATATTTCTATAATATGTGGAATCTCAGAATGTTAGCTAAGCTTGCTTGTGCAGATCCAATAAGTATATCGATCGGAGTTCTGTAATAAAGGCATTAAGATTTTTTCGCTCAGGGCAGATATAGAGGCTCAGCGTTAGTCTTGTGTTTTTTTTTGCCAATAATGGTTCACATCATCAGTTAGCTGAGTTTCTTCCAGTTACATGGATATAAAACATTCATAGTTTATTAAATATTAAGAAGCCCTCAGACGCTGTTTCCTGCAGATGATGCGTTTTTCCGCCCGGGGGCGGGTCGATGGGGTTAAACAGGTTAACACATCCTTTGGAATAAGCCTCACATTTTAACATGTTGTTGTTGTAATGACACAAAAAGCTCTGAAGAAGTATCAAAATTCCTCATATTCCAAAAAGTATAACTCAATAACAAAATCACCAAAATTGATCAAGCGATATAACTCCTATGGTGAAATTGCTGGCAATGATGGTCATCTTGGAAAATGGTTGCCATTTTTTAATAAATGGCCCCAAAGGAATGTACATGGGCATGTTGGTGCTTGAATCCACTTTTGAAAGACTGTTACAGCTATCTGCAGCACCAGGTAGCAGTTTTATCTAACAGGTATGAGTTGGAGTTAGAAAAACTCAGGTTTAGCGTTAAAGGCCGCTGTGTTATTACACAAGGTCGTGTCCGCATTGAAGATCAGGAGCCACAAATACTGAATACAAATAAAGCGTTGACTTAGATTGCTTTTTTCCCCCCAAATGCCAAAATGAAATGTGATTTTTTAAATAAATGGAATTGGAAGTTTGTCTGGCTTCTTCCATTGGCTGAAGCGGAGTGAGGTTCTACATCACAGTGTGGGACTGCAGGCTCCTGTCTGAAGCTAATCACATCCATGAGAAACAGCCACATAACTGACTGATAGAGGAGGCAGTGGAGCGTATCCACACACACACACACACACACACACACACACACACACACACACACACACACACACACACACACACACACACACACACACACACACACACACACACACACACACACACACACACACACACACACACACACACACACACACACACACACACACTTTCCTGGTATCACTGAAGCCTGCAGCCACTCGGAGTGTGATATCCTGGACACAAGGTATCACCTACAGCTCTCTCTCTCCTGCTCTATAACTGTGTGTATGCTAGTAACAAGGACCTGGATGTAGTAGGACAGATTGCCAATGTTTTTCCGTCAGGTGCTTGACCACATTCATTAACTGTTCTGATGGAGCAACCCCACACACACATGGATGCACACACACATGCAGGCCGACACAAACTGTCTGCTGCAGAGTTCATCCCTACATTCTCTCACTTTCTTTCTCTCGTTATTATTCTGGTTCTATATATGACATATGAATGCAATCAGATAACACAAAGGGAATTTGAACTAAAACTTGAAGTACATTTGTTTGCTATCTCTGCAAACACATTTCAGAAACTATTGGCGCTTCCATCCATGTTCCATCTGACAGTTTTTGGTTCTCCTGTTCCTAGATATCCTTCATTCGCACAACGCCATATTTGTCAAGTTAAAAACGATTTTTGGTGTCTTTTTCGCAAACATTTTTGCCAAAAGGCCGACAGCTTTACTCTCAGTACAATCTCATTGCTTTATCCATTTGTGTGGTCGTCTTTCAAACAGAAGGTTGGGGGTTCGATCACAGCCCATGCAGCCAACATGTCGTATCCTTGGGCAAGATACTGAACCCTGAGTTGCTCCCGATGGCCAATGGTGTGTGAATGTGTATGAATGTTAGGACCTAGAGTAAGGTACTGTCATGGTTTTGGAATTATGTTTTCATTTTCCACTTTTTGTTTGGAAATGTTTTCCTCCTTGTGTCTTGTCTGATCCTACTCCCTGTGTTTGCCTTCCTGTCGTTAGTTTCCCTCCTGTGTCTGATTGTGCCTCATTGTGTTCACCTGTTGCCCTTGTGTTTCTGCCTCCCCTGCCAGCTGTGTCTTGTCCTGTGATTACCCTTCTGTGTATTTAGTCTTGTGCTCCATGTCTGTTCATCGTCCCTGCTACCTGTCCAACCCAGTCTCATGGCATTTCGTGTTCACCAACACGATTTTTTATCTATTGATTCGTGTTCACCAACACGATTTTCCCCTTTTTTTCGTGTTGCACAGCACGATTTTAAAAGCAATGTATTTCTATCGGTAGTCTCACGCAGTGGCGGAGACAGGATATTTTCAGTGGGCTGGCCAGGATGGAACCAGTGATCATTTTGGGGTGGCATTGCCATCACTATTATATGAACATAAAAATACAAACAAGGGATTATTTAAGGCACCTACAACACACCTCTACATTATTTGGGATTAAGTGGTGGAATAGATCAAATCATATTCAGTATATCTAACTATTTTTTTCGTATTCCCGCAGGCAAAGTATCAACGAAGCTTACATTTTACAAATGTAGTGCAATATACAGACTGTTTAGCTTATGGTGATCAGCAGCCCTATGAGCTCATTCTCTCAGTGTATCATCAGGAGTACAGAGACACACACACATCATTTAAATAAGAGTTTTTAAATTCAATTATTGGTTAAGAATAAACATATTAAAGTAAATAACAATAAACAATAGCCCTTAACCCTGAAGGCCCCCGGCTGTAATCTTACAACATTACTTTAAGCTATCCAAAAAAGTCAGTAAATGTTTTTGTTTTTTTAAAAGACTACATTTACATAGTCAAAAGGTCCTTTTGTTCAGCCTCACAATGCTATTGGGTAGTACATGTGTTTATAGGTCCTGCCCTCTGGAGTATACATATAAGACTAACATTCCTGACAATATATCTCAGTAGTCATCTTTTCTGGTGTAAATGCCTTTTTAATAATAACATTTTTGAATGGAACATTCTCAACACGAATGTATCAATCCAAATAAATATAACTTAAATATGTGGGAAAATACTGTGTTTGAAATGTATAATTGAAATGAGATGTTAGCTTTTTGTTTTGATATATATATATATATATATATATATATATATATATATATATATTGTATTCCAGTCTCCCTTCAGATATGTTAAGTGGCATGTAATTCAACACAATGCTGCTCACCTCCTTCAAAGTGAAATTAAAAACCTCTGCATTTTCTATATAGATATTAACATTACTTAATGTCAGCTTCGTAAAAAAGAAAACATAACAAATATTATTTACAATGGACTACGCTTAGCTAACAGACTAATTTCCACCACTCATGGACCACACTCAACTTTTCTCTTGAAATACTGGGTGACATACTGTCTTCCTTTTGTCCCTCTCTCTTTTCTTTCTCTCCTTTCTTTTCTTTTTGAAAGCCTGACTTTGTGAGTCATTGAGAAATGGTTTTGTACCCTTAAAAAGGGAAATAGTGAGTGAGAGAAGTGAAGACATACAATCACACAGCTCCCGCCTTCACTCGTCTGAATCGAGCCATCTTTAAAATGAAGCTTGTACATTTACAATGAATACACTCAAATTTCAGGACCAATAATTATGACTAAATTCTCCTTTATCTTTAGCTCTTTAACAGTGGTAAACAGTATGGACATGTGAATACAACAGTGCCTAGCTTCGCTGCTAATAACATGACAAACGGTCAGATTCAGCAGCACCACAAGGTATACAGCAGCTAGCTTCAATGACCACAAATTAGCCAGTTTGCAAGAACCTTCAAACACTACAACAAAGTGCAAAATACACACTTTCATCTCACAACGAACCACGGTGATGTAATACAGATGACATATATAACATGGGTTGATAGATGTAAAGTGCTTTGTATACTGTAATTACCTTAAAAAGGAAAATAGTGAGTGAGAGAAGTGAAGACATACAATCACGCAGCTCCCGCCTTCGCTCGTCTGAATCGAGTGAGGAAGAGCGCAGTGAACCCTCCCACTGAAACGCCAAGGCATTACCAACAGATTAACGCACAATCAGCCCATACAGTAGGATACATCTATCTCTCAGAATAGACTAGTCTTGTCTGTCGCAATGGCACACACGTAAGTACTAGCATCCCTGCTCACATGCTCTCACTCTCTGCTAGAAAGTGCCGTTAGGAGGCGGAGGCGGGACCAAACCATTACATGTAAATAGAAGGGTTGTACAGAGGCTTTGGAAAATTAACTTTTGGAAGAAAATAAGTTAAATGAATTGTAAGTTTAGTGAGTACATTATCAATATAACGTTATATTAATGTTAATTATTGATGAATGATGAAAGGTTACTTAAACATTTTTTTCTTAATGTTCTAAAATTGTTTGGGCCCCCGTGATGAGGGTGTTTGGGCCAGCTCCGCCACTGGTCTCACGGCATTACGTGTTATAGGAAGACCGGAAGCTGTGTGGTTCATAAAAACATGTTCTTACTCAATATCAAGCCACAATTATTGCTTTTATTTTAAATCGTATAATTTCGGACTTTTGCTGCCATCTGTGAGGAAAATAAATGGGGCTCAGAGCCTCAGAATACTGAAATCTGTATTTTTTAAATCTTTTTTTCCTTCTAATTTGTTATTCTTTTCAAAATAACACACTGTTATTTACTCACCAATAACACACAATTATCCTTGTTTTTATTTATTTGTTTAGTTCCATAATCTCTGGCTTTTTTGGCATCCGTCAGGAACTGAATTTCAAAATAAAAATAACCGGAAACAGACGTAGGCATTTCGAGCGATTACCCAAGATCCTCAGCTATGGTTTAAGCTCGCCGATTGGATGTTTTAGCCGCAATGCATGTTGGGATTTGGTGTTTATATGATATGAAATCGGAAAAACATTTTAAAAGAATAAAATAATACTTAATTCCGAGTGTTCTTGCTTTTCTCTTTGAAAGTCATCACATAACGGCATTGTAATACACGGTTCGGCTGCATTACATATTACAGATCTGCCGTAGTTCTCTATTTATAGAGCCCTGATGAGAAGACCTTTGGAAAAACTGGAAGAAATGCCGCTGAAACTGAATACTTGACGTGGATCATAAATATATCAACAATGAAACAACATCTTCAATTTCTCTTCACACAATACGTCTCTTTGCAGTATCAACACTAATTCGGCTGACTTTTACATTTGATCTAATTCGTAGATAGGTTATATTTACACCATAACGGTGCACAGCTGATATCAAAGGACTTGTAGTTTTTAAAGATATTACTGATTTTCTTTGAATATAAGAATGTAAATACTGAGTCTGAAATAGTATAGCAATATGTTGTAAAATTATGTGAAAGCATGAATAAAACTACAAACCTTCAGATGTTGTACATACATGTCCTACACTAATAATACAAAGTTATTATGGCTGTGTGTACCTTGTGTGCACCGCCTAGTGATTAAAAAAATATTAAGAGTAGGCTACACACTTTCATAGGGGGAAAGTAGAAGGTCAATGATAGCAATATAGAATATAAAAAATCAAGAAGATACTATAAGTGATCTTTACAATAAAACTGTTTAGTGCAGGATGTACAAAGATATTAATAGGAGGAGGTGCAAAACAGAAAAACGAATTAACCTTTATTTAAAAATTAAATAATACTTTAGATTAAGGTCTTCTTTTAAATAAAAGATCTCCACTGAGATCCAACATCTCGTTTCAGGGGGCCTGTGGAACTGCCAGTCAGCTGTCCCTAAGGCTGACTTCATCTCTGGCTACGCTTCCCTGCAGTCTCTGGATTTCCTTGCTCTCACGGAGACCTGGATCACTCCATCCAACACATCCACCCCAGCAGCTCTCTCCACAGCATATTCCTTCTCCCATACACCCAGACCCTCTGGCAGAGGAGGTGGCACTGGTCTCCTGCTCTCTCCCAAATGGAGCTTTTCCCTCTTCAAGCTACCTAATTTCACTCCTTCCACCTTTGAATTCCATGCCGTCACAGTAACCCATCCTATACAATTAACCATTGTTGTTCTCTACCGTCCACCAGGCGCCTTGGGGGACTTCTTGGAGGAGTTAGATAATCTCCTCTCACACATCCTGAAACTGGCCCTCCCGCTGTACTTCTCGGAGATTTCAACCTCCAGACAGGGAAGATATCTGAACTAACATCTCTGTTAACCACCTTTGCTTTCTCACTGTCTCCATCCCCACCAACTCATAAAGCTGGCAATGTCCTTGATCTCATATTCTCAAGGAACTGCTCTACTTCTAACCTCTCTGTAAACCCGCTCCACACATCCGATCACTTCTTCATTTCATTCTCTCTACCCCTTTCCAAACATAACAACCTAATCTCTTCTAACTCTGCTCCTGTCCGCCGTAACCTCCGTTCCCTCTCCCCCTCTACCTTTGCCTCATCGGTGCTCTCAGCCCTCCCTTCCTCTGACTCGTTCCAACTCCTGCCTCCAAACGCTGCTGCAAAAACTCTCCTCTCTACTCTCTCATCCTCTCTGGACTCTCTCTGTCCTCTCACATCGCGGCCGGCTCGTCAGTCCCCCTCCTGCTCCCTGGCTAAATGACGCACTGCGTGCTAATAGAACCATCCTTCGGGCAGCAGAGCGGAAATGGTGGAAATCCAAACACCATGACGACCTCCTAACCTATCAGGCTCTCCTCTCCTCTTTCTCTGCTTCCATCTCTCAGGCAAAAAGCACTTTCTTTCAAGATAAGATCCAATCTTCCTATTCCAATCCCAAAAAACTATTTTCTATCTTCTCCACCCTCTTGGACCCTCCAAAGCACCTCCCCCCTCCTCCCTTCTGTCAAGCGACTTTGTTAACCACTTTGAAAAAAGGTTGATGATATTCGCTCTTCCTTTTCTGACTCACCTTTACTCACCGCTGGGTCACCAGACCCTCCCTTCACCCACACACTGACCTCCTTCTCCCCTCTCTCTCCAAGTGAGGTTCTTACCCTCGTTACCTCTGCCCGTCCTACCACCTGTTCTCTGGACCCTATCCCCTCAAACCTCCTTCAGACTATCGCTCCTGATATTCTACCATTTCTCACCCATTTCATCAACACTTCTCTAACTTCTAGTCACTTTCCAAACAGTCTCAAGGAGGCAAGAGTAAACCCTCTCCTTAAGAAACCCACTCTCAATCCGTCTGATGTTATTAACTACAGGCCCGTCTCTCTCCTCCCGTTCCTGTCTAAAACACTTGAACGCGCTGTCTTTAAACAACTCTCCTGTTATCTCCATCAGAACAACCTTCTGGATCCGCACCAGTCTGGTTTCAAGGCAGGTCACTCAACAGAAACTGCTCTCCTTGCTGTCTCTGATGAACTGCACACTGCTAAAGCAGCCTCCCTCTCCTCTGTCATCATCCTTCTGGACCTGTCTGCTGCATTCGACACAGTGAACCATCGGATCCTCCTTCGCACTCTCCAAGAACTTGGAGTTTCAGGCACTGCACTTTTCCTCCTCACCTCATACCTCAACGACCGCACCTACAGGGTTACTTGGAGAGGGTCCGAGTCCGACCCTTGTCAATTAACTACAGGGGTCCCTCAGGGCTCGGTTCTTGGTCCCCTCCTCTTCTCCCTGTACACAAACTCGCTCGGGTCTGTCATTAGCCCGCATGGTTTTTCATACCACTGCTACGCTGACGACACCCAACTAATTCTGTCCTTTCCCCGCTCAGAGACCCAGGTCGTCGCACGCATCTCTGCTTGCCTAGCAGACATCTCTCGGTGGATGTCTGCTCATCACCTCAAGCTCAACCTTGACAAGACTGAACTGCTCTTCCTTCCGGGAAAAGATTGTCCCACTCTTGACCTAACAATCAACATCGGCACCTCTGTTGTTTCCCCGACTCAGACTGCAAGGAATCTGGGTGTGGTCCTAGATAACAAATTGTCCTTCACTGCAAACATCGCTGCTACAACCCGCTGCTGCAGATACACGCTTTACAACATCAGGAGGATACGTCCCCAGCTGACCCAGACATCAGCGCAGATTCTGGTCCAGGCTCTCGTCATCTCACGCCTAGACTACTGCAACTCCCTCCTGGCTGGTCTACCTGCATGTGCCATCCGACCTCTGCAGCTCATCCAGAATGCAGCGGCTCGTCTGGTCTTCAACCTTCCCAAATTCTCCCACACCACACCGCTCCTCCGCTCCCTTCACTGGCTTCCAGTAACTGCTAGAATCCACTTCAAGACACTGGTACTTGCGTACCATGCTGTGAATGGATCTGGCCCTTCCTACATCCAGGACATGGTTAAACCGTACACCCCAGCACGTGCACTCCGCTCTGCGTCAGCCAAACAGCTCGCTGCACCCGCACTGCGAGGGGGACCCAAGTTCCCGTCAGCAAAAACACGTGGGTTTGCTATCCTGGCTCCAAAATGGTGGAATGAGCTCCCCATTGAAATCAGGACAGCAGATAGCTTACACATCTTCCGACGCAAACTGAAAACTCATCTCTTTAGACTCCACTTCGAGCGATAGAATTACTAACAAAGCACTTATATACTAATAAAGGGCTGGCTTTCTAAATGCCAGTTGAGTAGCACTTGAAATGTTTGGCTCTATGAAATCTGATGTACTTATATGATTCTGTTTTCTTAAAGGTTGTATCTTCCTGGTCGAATGCACTTATTGTAAGTCGCTTTGGATAAAAGCGTCAGCTAAATGCAATGTAATGTAATGTAATGTAATGTAAAATAAGAAAAAAGTTTTGGGGGTATCTATAGATAAATATTAAGCCTGGCAAAGTACTTAACGCCTAATATATTGTATTCCTGCAATGTTAACTATGTTGAAGCACTTATTTTAGCTGATATTATACATATTAATTATACTCTTATGTATGTAGATAGTATAAGAAATTTGCAGAATATGACAGTTTAATGGTGGAGGTATACACACATATTGATAGATGTCTTGTAATGCGCTGTTGAGGAACCTGTGACCCAAGATTTTCATTCATTGCATACACCGTAGTTGTGTATATGATATGTCAATAACCTTTGAAAATCTTGTAAGGGATGTGCAAAATAGCAATAATATACAGTCTTTAATTAACTATTAGTAGAGAATAACGAGTAATGAATATACTTTATTACTCGTTTCCATTCATGTCAATTGCAGATAAATGTTTAGTCTTCTCAAGCACCAACTATCAAATATATCTCGTGATTGTTGGCACTTGACAATCACCTTCCCTGAATTTTACTCAGGTGTAACTAAAGTCTGATTTAAGGGTTGTTTATATTTCACATCATTAATCAGAATCTGCAAAGTAACTCAAATAAGTGTAGTGGAGTAAAAATACCAGGTTAACCTCTGAATTGTAGTGGAGTAGAATTACAAAGTAACAATGAGCTGTCATCTGGAATTAATGCTGCGCATTATGGACACAAGTGATTTTCACCCATTTATTAATTATATGTTTTACATTTGATAAGACTAATGTCATGGCAACTTCTAATTGTGGGAAAAACTAAAACGTTCAGTAGAGACGTCCCATAGAACATTTTGCGAAACACAATAGCCAGCATGTGTAGTTCTGGGGGGGCGTTCGATTCCAGTTTTGGATAGTCTGGCGTGGTTTCGTTCCATTTCAAACAGCTGTTTGACGCTAGGCTAACCTTGGCGCACTGCCACTCCAACATCCAATCCCAGAGTTTGAAGATTAATCACGGGGACTGTAGTATTAAAATAAAGCAATAATTGTGGCTTGATATTGAGTAAGAACATGTTTTTATGAACCACACATTTTCTGGTCTTCTTATAACACATAATGCCGTGAGACTACCAATAGAAATACATTGCTTTTAAAATCGTGCTGTGCAACACGAAAAAAAGGTGAAAATCTTGTTGGTGAACACGAATCAATAATTTAAAAATCGTGTTGGTGAACACGAAATGCCATGAGACTGGGTTGACCTATGCTTGTCCGTGTCTCCTGCCTGTTCCCGTCTGTAATTTTGTTCCTGTCTGTCGTGCTCCCCGGTTTTGTTTCTGTTAATTAGTTTCTTGTTTTTTTATGCCTTCGGCTTTTTTTAATAAAGCTCGCTTTTTCTTAACAAACCTTTTTTTGTATTTTTTAACTGCACTTGGGTCCTATTTTGCCCAACCCTGACAGGTACATTGCTCTGTATGAATGGGTGAATGACGTGTAGTATGTAAAGCACTTTGAGGGGTCTTAAAGACTGGATAAAGCGCTATATAAGTACAGTACAGTCCATTTACCATTTACCTTAGGAAAAAGAGAAATAAGAATATATACATTTTGAAGCATTTAGCAGCTGCAGAGCCAGATATGTACCTCAGCAATTTGCAGAGAATGACACAGCTCTAATGGAGGGTGAATATTGAACTTCCATTTTTCAGGTGTCCATAAACAAGTCCTGATCAATGCTGATGTTGCTCTTTATAAATGGATCATTATTCGTTTTGATGGTATGTCACACTCTAAGAAAAATCCGTAAAATGATGGCCAATGTGGTGTAAAATTTTACTGTTTAAGTACTGTAATCGACTTTTACATTACTTTTGCCGTTGAAAACAGCGTTGCCAGGTCTGCTTATTATAAGTTTCCCCCAAGATTTTATTTGAAAATAGCAGGTCTACAAGCTCACAACGCGTCGCGTCGCGGCACGTTGTGATCTGCTATTTTCTAATAGTTGCTGTATAGGTTTAAAGTGCTCATGTGGCCCACTTCACTTCTTTTGGGCTTATTTTCTCTAGACCTTGTGGCTTGTTTGTGTCCCTCACAGAATCTGGCAACACTGGTTGCGCATGTGGGTGCTTTTGCACGGTAAAAAATATCTGTGGCCGCCATTACAGGAATCCCGCACTGAAAGTGAACCTGAAAGTCTGCTCGGTAGGTTGGTTCATTGTGTTTAATTTGGGAATGGAACCTCATTTCTTAATCAAAAAGGACATTTATGGTAAACATAACATTTGTGTTAATGTTAAATATTTGTTTTATTACGTGTACATCTGGCAGGTAACTCTCTTCTAACTGGCCCCAGTTAGAATATAGTCCTTAAGCAGTATCCCCCCGTGCAAAAGTTGGCCAGTTCATTGAATTGATAGGTAAAGTTTGTATTTATGGTTAGTTTATTTTCGCAGGTTTGTGTGTTGTTGTTTTATTAGTATCTTTCCAACCTGGCTAACGTTAGCTTCCATTGGCACAGTGTTTTCCCCCCAAACACCGCGGTCAATACAGCTATAATAGTATCATATCGACTAATATATATTCGATAGGCTTTGTTGACATTTGAAGGTGTGTGTGTTATGTTGTGGTTACATTTGGATTAAAAGTAGTATTGTAAAAGGCAGCGGGCTAATGTTAGCTTCCATTGGCACAATGTTTTCCCCCCAAACACTGCGGTCAATACAGCTATAATAGTATCATATCGACTAATATATATTCGATAGGCTTCGTTGACATTTGAAGGTGTATGTGTGTTATGTTGTGGTTACATTTGGATTAAAAGTAGTATTGCAAAAGGCCGCGGGCTAACGTTAGCTTCCGTTAGCTTCCATTGGTACAGTGTTTTCCGCCCAAAACACTGCGGTCAATACAGCTATAATAGTATCATATCGACTAATATATATTCGATAGGCTTCGTTGACATTTGAAGGTGTGTGTGTTATGTTGTGGTTACATCTGGATTAAAAGTAGTATTGCAAAAGGCCGCGGGCTAACGTTAGCTTCCCGTTAGCTTCCATTGGCACAGTGTTTTCCCCCCAAACACCGCGGTCAATACAGCTATAATAGTATCATATCGACTAATATATATTCGATAGGCTTTGTTGACATTTGAAGGTGTGTGTGTTATGTTGTGGTTACATTTGGATTAAAAGTAGTATTGTAAAAGACAGCGGGCTAATGTTAGCTTCCATTGGCACAATGTTTTCCCCCCAAACACTGCGGTCAATACAGCTATAATAGTATCATATCGACTAATATATATTCGATAGGCTTTGTTGACATTTGAAGGTGTGTGTGTGTTATGTTGTGGTTACATTTGGATTAAAAGTAGTATTGCAAAAGGCCGCGGGCTAACGTTAGCTTCCCGTTAGCTTCCATTGGTACAGTGTTTTCCGCCCAAACACTGCGGTCAATACAGCTATAATAGTATCATATCGACTAATATATATTCAATAGGCTTCGTTGACATTTGAAGGTGTGTGTGTTATGTTGTGGTTACATCTGGATTAAAAGTAGTATTGCAAAAGGCCGCGGGCTAACGTTAGCTTCCCGTTAGCTTCCATTGGCACAGTGTTTTCCCCCCAAACACCGCGGTCAATACAGCTATAATAGTATCATATCGACTAATATATATTCGATAGGCTTCGTTGACATTTGAAGGTGTGTGTGTTATGTTGTGGTTACATCTGGATTAAAAGTAGTATTGCAAAAGGCCGCGGGCTAACGTTAGCTTCTCGTTAGCTTCCATTGGCACAGTGTTTTCCCCCAAACACTGCGGTCAATACAGCTGCCAAAATCTGGACAAACTTAATGATTATTATCCACTTTCTTCTTACCAGAGAGGTGCGAGGTTGCTCATTCCTCTTAAACACATGCCAACATGGAGCTTGTGAAAGATGTGGTTAAGAAAGCCATACCATCGCTCAGTAGTGATAAGATGGATGCACTCATGGCTAGACTGGTGGAATTAGGAGTTCAATGTGAAGATGACCTGATCCTTGTGGAGGCCCCGGACATTCAGGACACTCTGCCACTCATTCAGTGCAGAAGACTCGTTAAAGCTTTCCAAGGAGGTAAGTTTTTTTATTTGTAACCCTAATCTGCACAGTACTGAGGGGTGGACAACACCGACAAAATCAAATATCACCATTATGTATTTATGACTATGTAATGTTAACAGTTGGGTAAGTTCAGTTCATTCTTTAAAATCAGGAAAACACAACAGGTATCACAATATGATACCCAAAATCCTATTCAATAATCTCATATGATATATCAATATATTGCCCAACCCTGTATACTGTCTGTACAAATTCACAGACCCTTAAGGGTCCATTTGTACCCCTGGTGGTCTCCAACGGACATTGAAAACCAGTGTATTAATTAATTAGTAGCATTGGTGATGTGGTTAATTTATGGGGTATGTCATCCATAGATTCACAAGCTGCACCACAGTTCAGAAGCCCTGGCCCTGGCCCTACATCTACACCTCTGCCACAGAGTGATGATCTGTCCCCAACACCACCTGAAGCACCACCTGCCCATACCCCATCTGCCCACTCCCCATCCTGTGAGCCATATTCCATACCATGGCACAAAATGCCCTCAAAGCTCATGGATGTGTTGGGTGAAAAGAAATGGGTAAAGTCGAAAGAAAGACTACAGATGGTTCAGATCGTTGTTGATGATTACCTCCATAAACACCCTGGAAGACCTGGTAGATCCAAGCTGATGGAAATCGCCAAGAACATTGTAGGACAATATCCTCTGTCTTTCAAACAGACAGAGCCCTTTGGAAATATGCCGTTTGCAAAAGATGGTTGTGGTCCTCTCTTTACCCAGCTAGAAAACAGAGTTGAAAATATTAAGAGAACATCAACCCCAGGAAAGAGGCGAGCAGAGGGTGGAGAGGGTGAAGTTCAGCGGAAGAAAAAGTCAAGAAATTCCGATCGTTATGGATGTGTGGAGTGGGATGTTGCTGTCAAGGGAACTGAGAGTAGAGAAGAACTGCTGTCAAAACGAAATGAATTGAAAAGTGCCTTCAAAACCCATGATCCTCAGGTAGGGCTCCAACCATCCATTATGTTCTTGTGTATGTATGGATTACTTTTTGATTGAGTAATGGAGAGGCTAATATTTGAGTTTGATTTATTTTTGGTATATCAATTCAAATTGGTTTTGTATAACTAACAAAAAATAACTGATCTACAAGTTCACAATGGGACTCGTTGTGCGCTTGTATATCAGCTATTTTCACCCGAAATTGATTTATCTGTATTTATATTGATCATTTGTTTTATTATTGATTGAATTTATTAGTTTGATTAACTGTTGCCTCATATCTTTAGGAGTCATCTGTTTCGAAAACTGATGGCTGAAACATATCCCATCCAGCGTGAAACCATCAACGACGGAACCAATGTAAAGGTCCTAAAGGAAGAGTGGCCATTTCTATTTGAAGCTGCTCATCTGTTTGATCATGCATCTAGACTCCTTGGCTTTTCGTTACAAAACAAGCTGGCACAGGAGCTTTCCAAAAAAGAACCGGGCATCAACAACTTCCTTGACACCAAAGGGATGAAGATGGGTGAAGGTCCAGTACAGCTGATCTGTGGCATTGTGAGATACTTCAAGGAAAACCCTGATCACCTTTTCTGCAAAAATGAGGTACATTTTATGGATTTTAAACCCCACTTTGCGCTGCTGATAATATCGAAATTGGTAAACCATCTCTCCTGGAAACGAAGATAAAAGGAAATCAGTAAAATCCTTGATTTATTTTCCCGACCAGGAGAGAATCCCTCATATAATTATACACTTCCATCCCGGCAGAGCTCCTCTGTCTTGGAGGACCAAATGCTGTCCCCTAATAGAACAAGGTCTTGTAAGGACAGACTTTCCCCCCCTGACCGAAAAGGATTCTGATTCTAACATTAATCGATTATGTTTGTGTAAACAATATTTTTTTATAACTACTATTAACATTATTGTCTATGGTTGCCTCTGATATAGACGCTGGCAGATGGTCTATTTGCCTGCCTGACTGTGTGTTTGCGTACATTGGAAACATAAAATCTACACATTCATATGTGTATCTTTGTTGTTTTATTTTCCGAAAACAGGACTCCGCAGATGCTGAACTCAGCCTCCCCTGTACCCCATGCATCCTAATCAGAGGTTTGTAGTTGAATCATTTTTCCGTCCCAGCAAGCTTGGAGATATGTTCTCCATTTGTTCTTAGATTTACTGATGAGACGATTTGTTGTGATGAAAAGGTATAGAGTTGGTTGATTTTGTTTTGTAAATGGTGCTCAGAACTATGTTGATTAGGGCCAAAATCTTTAAATTTAAGTACACTTGTATGTAAAGTCTGACAAACTAAATGCAGAATACCTTTTCAAAGTATTTGTTGCTTGTTCTTACCATAACCTGTGTTTGGACTGAGTATGGAAGATTTGGCACGTGTGTACGTTATTATTTTTTAAAATTACTAATACATATTGTTTTTGTGATCTATGTTTAAGGTGACCATCTATTCCAGATTGCTGTTGATCAGGAAGTTGTGAATGACCACATCACCTCCCCCATTGTGGCCCTGAGCTATGCTTTCTGCTTGTTTTATGTCTGCAACATTGAATATCCAAAGGAGATGTCTCTTACCCTGGAATTCATGCAAAGGTAAGCAGCTCATTGTTTTGAAATGTATAAGCTGGGGTATTCAAATTCTGAGACTGAGGGCTTCCCACCAAACAAAGCATGTAAAAAGGTATCCACTCATCGTCCCTTAGATTACTAGCATAGTTGTGCTCAATTCCAGGATGCTTATGGGATCATGATTATTAAATATAATATATATTATATGTTTTGATCCCATTGACACTCTACAATCGAGCCAAGATATTCATTGCTCTTTGACAGGGGTCTTCAATGTTGTTCAGTCCAAGGACCCCTTAGCTGAGAGAGATGAACCAGGGACCCAAATACTGCCTAAAATTGTATTGCAGATTCAACTTTTTCATTTGACAGCACTATCACCAGTGTTGTGTAAAGTTTGTTTGCTTACACATGATCTTTTCTATTGTTTGTTTCATGTTAATGTGTATTATCAAACATATAATCACTTAAACCCTCAATACTTAATACATTTTCCTATAACACAGGCAGCACATTTTGCAGCTTCCTGTTGAAGGCCCATGCTCTTTCATATAACTTCAGACTACACCAAGTACATAGAAAAGGTCTGTCCTAAGGCATTTGGCATTTATTAGGCTCTGACACTGGGTGATTGGGAAAACATGTACAATATTCCTAACAACTATCTCTGAGCTATCTCTTTAACCAAAGACACACATTTAGGCTATTCTATGTGAGCTGCTTTTGTGACTAATATAACAAAATCCATACCAGGATTCATGCCCCAATGTTAATACTTGTTGTGTAACGTGTACATTTGCACCGAGTGTCACAGTTACCACTCCACTCAACGTTTGACGCCTGTGCTCTTTGTTGCAGATGAGCTTAGTGGTTGTGTCACACTTAAGATTGACTGAAATCTGACAAGTAGACTGCGATATTGAAAGTAGCAAATTTAGATGCAGTTTTAATACAGTGGTTGTATGTGTGAAATCAAAATTGAGCAACTATGTTATCTATTTTGTGACTAAAATGTATATAGACTGTGTACAATCATAATCGATGCAAATAAATCAACCCTCTTTACCTTGGTTGCCTGTAAAGCTGCTGCAATGAAATCTGGACCTCCGTCTTTGTGCACTGGATCACAACTCGCCTATCGTGATTATGTGGATTGGTCTGCATTATGAGAATACAAACAAACATGATCCACCTATAGTATGTAGCCAATACCAAACCATTGTAGGATTTAGTAATCTCTTCCAGTCAAATTTTCACTTGTGCCTTTAACAAACTATAACACCTGCACACTGTCACCTCTAAATTGTATATGTATGTTTAACAAACACACAACTCACGATAAATGTAGCAAATACCAAGACATTTTACATATAAAATATAGAGGCTGCTACAGTAGGCTGCTGTAGGCTATGTCACAGTGGTGATTATGACAGAAAAGTCACTAAAATACACTATATAGCCTAGTTT
>NC_136912.1:46308702-46479912 GCF_949606895.1 Notothenia rossii | reverse complement strand
TTTTTTAGTTGCATTTTAGTAGAGTATAAAAATAAATGCCTTTAAAATAGGATGCAAGCAACACTAGTTTCTTAACCTGAATTGATAATAGACTATAATCCATTTAAGTTTGCATTCTTATGCCATTTTGTACCATAATTATAATGAATAAGTTCAAACAAACAGCTGATTAATAACGGTATCTAACTTGAGTTTTTATTATATCAAAAACCTGTTGAAATGCTACTGTTATTTTTACTGTCCCCCAAAAGCGCGTCGGCGGCCTCCAGGAATGCTTCTTTCACAACTTCGCTGTCTTTGAAAGACTTCATGTTTTTTGCAAGAACGTGACTGACACGATAAGATGCTATGGTAGCAGCCTTGCGCTTGTTGTTGGGCCTGGTGAAAATGGACTGCTGTGAATTTAGCTGTCCTTTCAGGTCCCTCCCCTTTTGGGAGCGTAGGGCAGAATTAGGAGGGAATTCCGTCTCGTAGCGTTTGTGCACTGTTTTGAAATGCCGCTCCTAAATTACCCTTCTTCGATAAAGCCACGCTCGCGTTGCAGATGGACTTTGAATTGGAATAGATAAAAAAATAATCATCCTCCCACTCGGAGTAAAAATTATATATTTTGGGCTTTTTTGCTTCTGCCATACTTGCGGTCTTTTGTGTGTGCGGACTGTCACTCCTGTTGACACGGACAACGTCGGCGAACTAGTTTGGACAGCCCACCAGCCGGCCCGCCCCGACACATGGGGTCATGCCGGCCAATCACAAAGCTTTGATGCGTTCAATTGCATTATTCTAGCACAGGAAGATTATGTTATAGGACATTAACGATAAAACAGAATATTGTTGTTCTATTTTTAGACACATCTCGCGATCGACTAGGAGTCTCGGTCGATCGCGATCGACCGAGACTCCTCCTTACAGGCAAGCTCCCCGAGTACGATAATTTTTGTTTAATATTGAAGTTAAAAGCATCAATCTGGTGCACTTTGAGAGCAACATTAAGAGATCTATGGATACATCTCTCAACACCCATATGAAATAGAATTGTAAGCAGATTTTCTTTATGGATATTTTACAAATCACTCCCCTTTCAAACTGTATTCTTGTTTATTAATAAAAACTTTTTTTTTTACTGTCATAATGTATTTTATACCTGTTTTTCATCTATTCTCTTATTTTTTTATAACTATAATGATCATATAAAGGTGTGCCTTTACCTCACTGAGCTGAGGTTACCAGAGCCTCTCAGTCTTTCTGGAGAGAGCTCTCTTTAGCGGCCGCTTACACAGTCAATTCCAATGTTAATACAAGCACACAGAAGCTGTATACGTTTTTTGGGAGTTTGATTTATTTTAAATGAACACAAATACAAAATTAAAACCTATAATTGCACACTAAAACCATTATTTAAAAAAAAAAAGAACGATTTCACATAAACCTCAGTTTTTTACTGGGGCTGGGGCAGTTCAACTTGATTTGGGGGGGGGGGGGTGCCATAGATTATGGGCGCTGTACGCAATATAGGCGTAGTTCTGTTAGTATAAGACAATAAGATGTACTTTTTTGATCCAAAATCGGGAAATTGTGTTGTGATGAAATTTCCCCAAATCTTTTTTTAATTTCTAATTTATTTATTTTTTCTCCCCAATTTTTGGGCGCCCCCGATGGGTTAGCATTCGCCTATACTGTAGGGATGGGCGATACCACAAAATCTGGATTCGATCCGATACCCAGTATTTCAGGGCCAGTATCGCCGATATCGATACTTTTTTAAATGAAAAGCGTCTTATGTACTTTCATATAGGGGAGAGCTGCATGACATGACTTTTGAGCTGAAATTATGGAGCTATTTCAGGGTCATAAGTTTGAAAGTCCAAATTTTCATCCTGAACTTTGAAAAATACAATGTTGTATTCAGAACAAAAAAAAGTATTTGAAATTATGTTTCAGGTTGAATATTATTTTGATTCAGTTCAGCAATTTTTTTAATAAAATATATATTTTCATATTTCGCTTTTATACATATTTTGATAATTGAATAATTATTTTTTTCAGTTTCAGATTTTATGTTTTCAGATTAAAAACAATTATTTTTTCATTTTCAAATCTTTTTTTTTCAGGTTTCAATCTTTTTTTCGCCTTCAGATCGTTTTTCACTTTCAGATCTTTTTTTTTCGCTTTCCGGTCTTTTTTTTCCGCTTTCAGACTGTTGACCCTGATATTGCTTCGGGGGGCGGGGCTTACCAAAGAGTAGTTTGGCACCCTGAGTGACAGCCCTCCCTCGGTCATGATGCCTTCATGGATGTTAGATAGCGCAAGAAATAAAACTACACACTTTATATACACAATACTCCCGTGATTGGTGGTAAACAAAACTGATACCAGCATCAAAGTTCCGTTAAGCGAGCTGTTGAGCATCGTAGTTGGCAATAATCAAGGTATAAGAGCAATAAACTGTGCTAGAATCTGAAATCACGTATCCGCAATCAAGCGTTGTCCTTCCCCACTTCCACGTACAGTAGCTCCATGAACGCAGCATAGTATTGGCTTGGTTTTTGCGATCAGAATCAGAATACCTTTATTAGTCCCACAGGGGAACATTGTTACAGCAGACAAGAGCCAAAGACAGCTTAATGTTACCAAAAGCATGCATACAAAAAGTATTAAAGATTAAAAAAATAAATTATATAGGCCTATATTTTTTAAGTTACACATTTTACATAATACACACCCTGTGACAGTTCTGCGGATTTAGCAGCCAGGTATATATTGCACAGTTTTTAACGGCATATATATATTGCACATACTGCAAATATTGCACATAGTTGGTATTTATCAACAAGAGGTGTTATAGTCTGTGTTGTTTTGTGCGGGGTCTACTAGGGCAGCGGTTCCCAAAGTGGGGTCGCGAGACCCCGAGTGGGGGTCGCGAGATGATTACAAAATAAAAATGGAAAATTATTTTAAAAAATGGATACTTTTTTTTTATAATTATTTTTTTTTAATTACTATTAATAATAACGTTTGCATAGACATATTTAGGGGCGGACTAGTAGTAGTGATAGTAGTGAGACAATAATGACACTCCCGCGAGAGTGCGGAAAACTGAAATTAATTCACGAGCAATGAATTGCCAGTTGTGAAATTGCTCCACACAACGCTCCTCTTTCTCTCAGCCATCATACGCGTGTGTGTGTTGCACTCGCGAGTCGCTGGCTGCTGCTGTCCTGCCCTGTTGGCTGCTGTCAGTCAGCTTGATAATCGGCATTCAGGCAGGAGCCTCCAGGAGAGGAGGACAGCAGTGGAGAGAGAAGAAAAGAGCATATACTTGTGTTCGTCTGCACATAGTTTTTTTGAAGAAATTGACGAGTAGAGGAGACGGGGAAAAAAAGTATAAAAGTCGATCCTATTGGCTCTAGTATTGATATTTTGAAACGTAACGTAATATCGGAAGTATCGATATTTTGGGATCGATCCGCCCACCCCTACTATACTGCCTATGCCAAGGGCCGGGCCTGACGGCTTGCGTTAAAAAGTAATAGTAAACACATTTGAAAAGTGGGGGGTACACAAACGGGATGCCTCCTCGGCATCACGGATGTCCGAGTTATCCAGTGTGACGATTTCATGGGGATTTCGTCGGACGTCTGCACTGAGGAGAGCAGCTGCCACGGCAAGTTGTTGTTTTAGATAGCGTTCAATCATGTCCAGACTGCTGTTCCAGCGAATCAAATCAAAATGTGTTCATGCCCTGTGCCGTTTAAAAAATTGCATCAATTAATTTTTTAGCTCAACCGATTTTAATCTTCACGCATCTGTACCGATCTTTTACCGATTCACGGTGCATTGTTACATCCCTACTCTTTAGTGTCCCAGTTTCCGTTGTGTTATTACGGGACCGTTTTCGTTATGCAGATCTTTAGTAAACGCTGCATGTGTTGTCAAGTTGGTGAAGATGTTTTTGGCACACTTTTCTCAGGCTATATATGTACATATATATATATATATACATTCTTACAAAGCTGACGAGTATTCATTATGGTCTCTTTAAAACCTTAGATGTTCATTTAAGTCAAAGATAAGGCAGAGAAGGCCTGTGATCGTTTTATTTAAGATGCATACTGTTACCGGCATCACTTGTCAGTCGTTCTCTATATTGATAAAGTTCTCAACATCCGCTGATCATTATAATCAAGCTGAGTGAGCATCGCAGTCCGTACCTGCAGAGAGCTCATTAGCAGCGCTTACACATTCTCAGGTTGCTCCTGATGTATTTGGCATTTCTCAGATGGAGCTACATATTGAGCAGTAAGCATACCAATCTGTTGAAGGTGTCATTCTCATAACTCACTTAGCCACAGTGATCAGGAGTGATGGTGTTTGAAGACTTCTGCCATGCAGCATGGTCACAGAGAGGATTTTGTATGGGTCTGATAAAACATGGCTGCAGGCTAACAGAGCACTTTTTAAATCCTACAGCCTCAAGCCCAGACATTTTTTTGAAAGTTACTAAGCTGGAATAACATCTTGTCCAGTAGCCTGTACAAGCCACACTGAACAACTATTTCAACCAAACAAACACTGTGACACTGGAAATATGGTGGCAGAAAAGACGTCAGGGGCCAGTGGTAATCGTTCTATTGTCTATTGTTTCCCTATTTATTGGTGTATGTTAGGGCTGTCAACATCAATGTGTTAGCATTTGTGATTAGGCTGAAAACATTAACGTGTGAAAAAGGAAAATGAACCCAAATGAATCACATTACCAAGTTTGACCCAAACCTCCTCCCGTTTATACCAGCGGCAATGTTTAACATGAATGGCATTGCAGTGAAGAAGCATGAACGTGGAGGAACTGACACAAGTTACTGCACTGACATCAGTAAGCTGGACATCTGCGGGACAGCACTACTATCCCATTACTAATATTCTGCACTCGTTCAATTTCAAATGTGGTGAGAACACAGGAGGAGCATTTCCAACAGTCTTGAGTTTGCACAGGAGTGTTAGATAGAGGACTGGGTCACCAATGTAGGAACAACTGCATTTGTTTTATCTCCCCCCAAAATACAAGTAAATACTGGTGTTTTAAACGTGTTATTAATCATGATTAATTATTATGCTTTCCAAGATTTGACATAATGAATTGTGCTACTTTTAAAGCAAGCAACAATGTTTTCAAATCTGTAATTAAAAAGCTTCTCAAAAACACTATCGAAGCAGTTCCTGAGGTTGCTGCGTACAGTAACAACGGACTATTTTCTTAACGGATGCATGTCAATTTAAATCAAGACATACAACTATTTTTTTAATCAATAAAATCATTTTCTAAATCCATAAAAGCATTTCAATTAATATTGGGAGTCATGTCGTTACTTTGTTGAGAATGTGGCCATGTAATAAGCGGGATAATGTGCACATTGCATAATGGGCCTTCATGTCGATCTAGATCCCTCCACTTCGCGTCGGGCTCCTGATCAGCCTGTCGGTGTTCTTTTCCCCATAATATCCCCGCTGCAAATGATCCCTTACATATGATTATATAGAGTCATCATTAATTTGTTTTAAAGCAGGACGCGCAAACGCTTGCCTCGGGGAGGGAGAAAAAGGGTTTTTATGTGATTTTATGCGGTGAAATTGCGGAAAGTTGCGAAATATGCGGAAAGTTGCGAAATATGCTAAATATGCGGGAAAAAAAAAAAACCATTTTTTAAAATATTGGGCTGTCTTATTTATTCTCTCTCACACACAACCTGCCACTAACGTTAAACCCCTTTACTATTCAATTAAACAAATTCAATGTTTATTTATTGTAAAAGCAATTGGGCTATTTTAATCTCACACACACACACACACCCCCCCCCCCCACACACACACAATTCTCCGCCTCATTCTGTTTTCATTTACTCGTTCGTTAGGCTACTCACTTCATTTCTTGTAGCCCTCGAAAGGGTTTTGGAGGTTGATGCCTCGGTGAACATGCGTTGTTTGGCTTTCTTGTCCGCTTTCTTGTTCATGTTTGAATGAATGAAAGTGGGTCGTCACCGTCGATTTTCTCTTATGCTCCAACACACAGTTGCACGGGGTGCAGAATAGTTTCACCCCACTTTTTGCCCGGTCTTTAGTAGAAATGTTCGTCGGTAAATGAGATGGATTAGATTTTTTCATCTTGGTGTTTTCTCTATCGTGTGAGCTCCACACGTTCACTCTATACAGTGTTGTTTACATTCTGTGATGCGCGAGCTGATGACGTCACGTCAAGACGAGTTAACTTTTTTTTCTCAACTTTGTGTGGAAAAATGCGGGGATTATGCGGCCTTTTGATAAATATGCGGCCTTTTAAAAATCTGCGCCATTTTGCTGATTATGCGGTAAATTCTGCGATCGCAGAATCGCGTTTTTCTGGAGGGTCTAGAAAGTGACCAGAGGGGAGTGATGATTGGTTAACGCGGGGTAACATTTCAGTGTAAGCCAATCAGAGACAGAGTTGGGCGGGTCTTGCCTTATGGGGAAAATACACAGACACACAAACACTTGCTAACACACACACATACACGGCAACGCCCACCACCAGCACACACACTATGGCAGATGCAAGTATCAGCGAGAGCAGCAGCGCATTTACAACTTGGAGATATAACCACTATTTTCAATTTGTGGGGATAAAGGACGCACAACATATTACGATCAAATGTAAACTGTGTGCAGGACAGAAAGCATTGTCCACATCGAATAACAGCAATGCCAATCTCCTGAAGCACCTAAGTAATGTACATGGGGCTATAAAACTAGTCGCCAAAGACCCCACCGTCTCAACCACCGGCAGTGACCCAGATGGAGCAACACCATCTAAACAGCCAAAAAACGATTTTTTTAAATCGGCACATGTCACCCAGAGTCAACTAAACAGATTGATTGCTGAAAATAGTTTGTTTGTCTTCAGTGTCAGTCTGACAGTTTATTATTGATCTAATTGTTACTGCCAAAAGAGTGTAGTTCTTGTTTAATTGTTACACTGCCAAAATAGTGTAGTTGTTGTTAATGTGTACACTGTGGTGATTGACATTATTCACCCACGGATCTATGGGTTGGGGTATTGTTCTGCACGGACATTTTAGTGAACCGGACTTCCTGTTTCCGCCGGTCTTCGCTTCACGGGCATGAAGTTGTTTACAATGGTTTTCAGATGCTAAATAAAAGTCTAGCTTGTACCTTTGATACCCCGCCTCCGACTCCCATCTCTCGGCACCACAACACTGCCAAAAGAGTGTAGTTGTTTTTATTTCATATTGCACTACTTAGAACTTGATTGTTGAGGCCACAATAAAGATGCCTGCTTTATTGTTATTGCACAGATTACAGGTACTGAGACAACGAAATGCAGTTTAGCTTCCAACGGTGCAACAAGCAGTAAAGTGAAAAGTAATGTACATGATCTACAGAATAAAATATAGAATTAATTGAATGATGAATAAACAGTGAGGGGTATGAATACACTAGATATACACAGCAGCCTGTGAGCAGTATTAACAGTGTGTATGAATATGCTAAGATATATAAAGTATGAAAACGGTAAGCAGTGCAAGTATAGTATAAAATATATGGATATTAATTTCATGATAAACATTGTGGAACATTGATGAAAAATGTGAATGGAAGTGGCGACACAAAACAACAACAAACTTTTGCCGAGCCAATGGAGAGTTTCATCAGCAGCACGGGGTACAAACCACCAATGAGCGCTCAGCTCGAGATACCAGCGAGTCGAGAGAGTAAATTATATCTCCATTTTCTCTTTTGAGAAGCCCCCACCCCCCATGTTGCCTATGCTGAATGCTGCAAACTCTTTGTTTAAAACAAATTGGCCATCGGAATGTGTGGAGTAAGTCTCCCAAGGGGGATGGTGGTCACATTCCACAGCTCTCCCCCCTCCTTTGATCTCCCAACCCCCAGTCTGTAGGTTTGTGTTCGCATATTTTAAACTGTCGCACTTTCTGTTTTTTCTATCGTGCATTGCCGGTATGAAAGGGTCTGTGCCGGAAATATCAAACATTTAATAAAAGTGACAAACAATGAACAAGACTTAACTATGGAGCTATTTCAGGGTCATAAGTTTTGATCATTCAAAAAAAATGCAATTTATTTGAAAGTTCAAGTTTGTATCCTGAACTTTGAAAAATACTATGATGTATTCAAAATAAAAATAAGTATTTGAAATCTTTTTTCAGGTTGAATATTATTTTGATTCAGTAAAGTAATTTTTTTTTGAATAAATATTTATTTTCAGATCTCACTTTTATACATATTTTGATATTTGAATCCTTATTTTTTTCAGTTGCAGATTTTTCGTTTTCAGATTCCAAACAATTATTTTTTCAGTTTCAAATCTTGTTTTTTTCAGGTTTCACATTGCTTTTCACCTTGAAATCGTTTTTTCGCTTTCAGATCTTTTTTTTCGCTTTCAGACTTTTGGCCCTGATGTTGCTTGGGGGGGGCGGGGCTTAGCAAAGAGTAGTTTGGCATCCTGAGTGGCAGGCCTCCCTCTGTCATGTTGCCTTCAAGGATGTTAGGTAGCGCGAGAAATATAACTCAATACTTTCTATACACAATACTCCCGTGATTGTTGGTAAACTGATACCAGCGTCAAAGTTCCTTCAAGCAAGCTGTTGAGCATCGTAATTGGCAACAATCAAGGTATAAGAGCAATAAACTGTGCAATAATGTGAAATTACGTATCCGCAATCAAGCATTGTCCTTCCCCACTTCCACGTAGCTCCATGAACGCAGCATAGTATTGGCTTGGTTTTTGCGATCAGAATCAGATTACCTTTATTAGTCCCACAGGGGATACATTTACATTGTTACAGCAGAGAAGAGCCAAAGACAGCTTAATGCTACCTAAAGCATGCATGAAAAAAGTATTAAAGATTAAATAAGAGAAATTATATATTTTAAGGTTACACATTTTACATAATACACACTCTGTAACAGTTCTACGGATTTAGCAGTACAGTTTTAACGGCATATATATATTGCACATATTGCAAATATTGCACATAGTTGGTATTTATCAACAAGAGGTGTTATAGTCTGAGTTGTTTTGTGCGGGGTCTAGAGGCTGTGCTGGTTGTTTAGTCTGACCGCTGCAGGAAGGAAGGACCTGCGGTATCTCTCTGTGAGACAGCGGGGGATGGCGTCAGGTCCACCAGAACAACCTGCTGGCTCGTTGCGGATACGTAATTTCATATTCTAGCACAGTTTATTGCGATTATACCCTGATTGTTGCCAACTATGATGCTCAACAGCTCCCTTAACGGAACTTTGACGCTGGTATCAGTTTTATTTCCCACCTACCACGGGAGTATCGTGTATAGAAAGTATTGAGTTACATTTCTCGCGCTACCTAACATCCATGAAGGCAACATGACAGAGGGAGGCCTGTCACTCAGGATGCCAAACTACTCTTTGCTAAGCCCCGACCCCCCAAGCAACATCAGGGTCAAAAGTTTGAAAGTGAAAAAAAAAGATCTGAAAGCGGAAAAAAAGATCTGAAAGTGAAAAACGATCTGAAGGTGAAAAGCAATGTGAAACCTGAAAAAACAAGATTTGAAAATAGTAGTATTATTCATCCCGCTTCCATCACATTAGGATGCATAGAAAGTGACAGGTGCTGTGACAGGTCACACCTCTCCCTACTTATGCTAATGAGCTAAGTCCCGCCTCCCCTTTGTTCGAGGTGTGAGATCTCAAGTAGGTGTGATATCCCAAGTAGGTGTGAGATCCGTCGATAGGAGGGGGGTGATGTGTATTCACAGGTGTGAAAAGCCCCCACTGTTGCGCCTTATGGTGTATAATAAAAAATGTTTCAATCACATTAGTATGCATAAAAAGTGACAGGTGGGCCCGCCCCCAAGTCTATTAAAACAAAATGCCGCTTCCATCACATTAGTATGCATAAAAGTGACAGAAGGGCCCGCCCCAATTATGTGATGTCAGAAGACCGAAGGGGTGGAGTGAGATAAAAAAAAGAACCCCGTGCAGATAAAAAGCCAGTCATTTTCAATCATCAAGTCATCTTTCCAAAAAGAAAAAATGGCCAAGAGACGCCTCGATATGGGTTTAATCAGCGAGATGCCTGTGACAACTTACCGCCATCCGTCCGGAGCACCAATCAAGAAACGGATGTAGTATCTGTGCCGGGTTCAAACACCTCCGGTCGAAGATCTTGAAGAGAAATGGCTTCTGGAAAATGAACATGTTTGGGGATACGTATTCAACTATATGGCGAATGAACTGCATTTCTACAATCTGAAGAATGGAGAAACGTATGGACCCCACAGTGGTAAAGCAACGTTGACCTCAACAGATTGGGCTGTGTTAACTCTGGTGTCTTCCAGAGATCTCCACGCAACCATTGTATCGGAAGAAGTAGTGCATCAAGAAAACAATGTGGAACCAGCGGTGTACAAGATATGTGCAACAAAAAGCAAAGAAACGCAAACAAAAAGCGAGATCAGAGAAGAGTTTTCACCGTTACCCCTCAATGTGGAGGAAGAAGAAGGAAATATCCCCCCGCCGCCAGAAGTGAAAAGAGTCCTGCCAAGCACCGTCTGGGAAACTAAAAGCGGACCATCTGGGCGATGGTATTACCGTGCAAGCCGTTTGCTGACGCAGGGGGGAGGGGTTCTCTCTAAAACACATTGTCCTGCCATCTCTCTCTGTTTCTGCTGATGTGTAAAATATACAAAATAACGTTTTATATACTTACTCTCTTGTTAAAAGGTGATAAAGTTTGTAGCGTAAGCCAGCCATCAGTGTTCTAGTTTTAAGGATCGAAGGATCCAATGTATTTTTTAAATGGAGCAGAAATAGAACTAGTCTCCCAGTGCAAGTATCTTGAACAGAGAGTGTCATATTGGACTCACACTTGACTTTTTAAGAAACATATCCAGAAAGTATCCAATACCATTCAATTCAACTTGCAACATTTTAAACAAATTAGACCTTTTTCTTAACTGTCAATGCTGCAAAGTCATACCTCCACTGTATGATTCTATCCCACATTGAATACTGTTTTACAAACTGGTCGTTTGCTTGTGCCACACACCTGAAACCCATAGAACAGCTGTTCAAGAGAGCTATCCAGGTGTTTGACAGAAAGCCACAGTCATACCACCACTGTACCATCCTTGAATATGCTGCTCATGCTGTGACGGTGTTTCAGTGTTTTTGTGTTTTTTGTGTTTTTGTGTTTCTGTGTTTCTGTGTTTTCTGTGTTTCTGTGGTTCTGTGTTTCTGTGTTGTCTGTGTTTCTGTGTCTCTGTGGTTCTGTGTTTCTGTGTGTCGGTGTTTCAGTGTTTCTGTGTTTTTTCAGTGTTTCAGTGGTTTCAGTGTTTTCTGTGTTTCTGTGTTTCTGTGTTTCCATGTTTCTTTGTTTCTGTGGGGGTATAATACGCACGTTTCAATACACATGTATCGTACATCTACACTGTTACCTTCCCCTTGTTATAATGAAGACAACAGTGCATGTGAAGAACTGTAATACACATGTATCAGACACGCTCCCCTTGCTATAATGAAGACAACAGTTTTTAAAATGTAAAAACAACTTTTTTTTATTTAAAAAAAAAAAAGTCCTATTTACATTTAAACATTTTCACACACAAAATCAATAGTTATACTGATTGTAACATCCCCAGGACCGTCTCCAGCTTAGAATTCCCCAGATTACTGGAAATATCATGATGGAGTTTTTTCACTTCAGTCAAAAATATTCATGTGTATGCTGTTTTTGACACAAAGATGCATTACATCTACAAACAGAGCATACAATGAGAGCACATGATACACTTTTGATGTTTGTTTCATTTCTTTGGTAATGTTACAGAATGTTTCGGAAAATGAAGATTCCAGGACCACTTTAAATGTTTTGTTTACAATCGTTTCCCAATGACCAGGAATAGTACTGCCAGAACGAACGATATCCAAAATGTCTTCTAGTTTACAAACTTCAGCCATTCTGTTTACACGGGGATCACTATTCACTCTGTTTTCAATCGTCCTCATCACCACACTTATTAAAAGGGTATTGACTACATTCTGATCAATATATACAGAGTGTTTTGCATAGTAGTTCCCCATTTTTATTTTACTTTAAAGAAAAAGTCAATGTATCGAAAAAGAAAAAATCCCTGGCTTCAACCATCCGCAGGTTATTAGTCTTCTTCTTCTCCATCCAACTCGGCATGGATCTTTTCAAGTCTCTCCTTGAGGCGTCTACAATTTTTGAGATTGTGCAGAAAAGCCTCCGAAGCGCCTTGGATCCTCCAATCATCCGTGAAAATGTCTTTATCAATAAGAGTCTGGTCGATCTCAGTAATGAAGTCGGTGAGCCAGAGTCTTTTCATTAACGCGTTGTAATTGTTTCTGAAGAAAAAATCGGGCATGTCATTCAGACAATCGTGTTGCCTCTGGCCGGGGTGACTGACTCGGCATCCGTTGCATATTTCTTCTCTGTACCGATGTATCACCCCCTCCACCATATCAACCAACACTGATTTCACTGTGTCCATAAACAGAGACGTCTTGGCCCAAGGAGCAAAATAAGCAGCAGTAGTACTGCAAGATTCGGGTGTCCAGAATGGTGGTGATGATGGTAGTCCAGGAGTTTGTTCCTGGCTGCAACTCACGGGGGGGGGGACTTGGTTTTTCTCAGATCCATAACTAGTTTTCAAACTGTCGTCTTAGTGGGGTCCTTAGTTTTAGATGCTTTGCTGAGTGGAGGGAGGGACTTATTGCGTTGAGTGGAGGGGGAGTCATCTGTAGAATTGAGGGGTTTTTCACCACTATAATGTCCCTCGCTGTTTGAGTCTTTTTTTTTTTTAAAGTTATTTTTCAACTATCATTTTCAACCAAGCAGCAAGAGGTCAAATTTAAGAATAAGTAATAGTTTGTCACCATTTTACGGGAAATAGTCAGAGCGCAATGTCACATCTTAAAGACAGCTTGAACTGGATAAATGGTTAGTCTTCAAACATACCGTACGTTCTGCATGTTAGTATATCTAGCCAATCGGTTTAGACCCCATTGCCCTAGACGCATGCTCTCAATAGGGAAGTCAGGCTTTGGGAAGAGGTGTTTCATTTCACAGATCCACCTTGATTCTTGTTGTGCTGGCTGAAGGAAGAGGGACGGGGGAGGAAAATTCAGAGGATGAAGAAGCAGAAAAATAACTTGTTTTGTAAAACGGGCAGCACGTCAGTTTCAAGGAAAAGATGACACCGTGTTTATGCATGACATGCAAAATATCTTGAAGCCCTACAACCACAAGAAAAAAAAAAGGTACTAGTATATTGTGTTAAACATATGGCAAAAAGTCGTAATATTGTATAATGTATTGTTTCATCGAAACAGTGTTAAAATCACAAACTTGCCTTTTAGAGTCGCAGTCTTTTACAAAAATTCTGTTTTGTTAAGAGCTACCAAAACATAGTAAACATCGCAATTATTCCCTAAACAAACTGGGAATGGGGACATCGATAACATATTTTAATGTTTAATTTTCTTCAGGGCTACCGTAGTGCACATTGATGAACACTTTAAAACAAAAATAATGCTTACAAGTGTAAATGAGCAAATTTCCATCTATAGTCCCGTCACATACAGCATTTAAGAACATGACATTTATACAGCAAAAATAAAATACATGATATGCAGAAAGAGCATGAGCAGCATAAAAGCATTTACCACATGGCATTACAAGGTAGCAGCTATGATATATAAAGTGCAAGATAAGATAAAAGCGCTACATAAAGTGAAAGAGGAGATACCCCTGTGTTAGAGTGCATTTATTTATCAGTGATTACACGTCTGTTTGTTGCTCAACCATTCTTTAAGTTGACCTTTAAAACTATTGAGATTGGGACAATCCCGTATCTCAGTTGGGGGGCTGTTCCACAATGAGCTGCCTTTAATGGAGAGGACATTTTTTCCAAAGGTGGTCCGTCTGTGGTGGACTTCACAGTCTCCTCTGGTTTCTGACCTAATGCTGCGTCCAGTGTGTTTTCTGTGGATGAATTCCCCAATGGGGAGGGGGGCCAGCCCATGTAAATATTATTTTTTTAAAAACACATACTTTTAAAAGACATAAAAATGTCAAAAACTCAAGAAATTGTGATTTTCAAGGATGGTACAGTGGTGGTATGACTGTGGCTTTCTGTCAAACACCTGGATAGCTCTCTTGAACAGCTGTTCTATGGGTTTCAGGTGTGTGGCACAAGCAGACGACCAGTTTGTAAAACAGTATTCAATGTGGGATAGAATCATACAGTGGAGGTATGACTTTGCAGCATTGACAGTTAAGAAAAGGTCTAATTTGTTTAAAATGTTGCAAGTTGAATTTAATGGTATTGGATACTTTCTGGATATGTTTCTTAAAAAGTCAAGTGCGAGTTCCAATAGGACACTCCCTGTTCAAGATACTTGCACTGGGAGACTAGTTCTATTTCTGCTCCATTTAAAAATACATTGGATCCTTCGATTTTGATTGATCGTTTACTGAACATCGTCGTTGAGAGTTTTTTCACCAGTATAATGTCCCTCGCTGTTTGAGTCTTTTTTTTTTAAAGTTATTTTTTCATCTATCATTTTCAACCAAGCAGCAAGAGGTCAAATTTAAGAATAAGTAATAGTTTGTCACGATTTTACGGGGGATAGTCAGAGCGCAATGTCACATCTTAAAGACAGCTTGAACTGGATAAATGGTTAGTCTTCAAACATACCATACGTTCTGCATGTTAGTATATCTGGCCAATTGGTTTAGACCCTACTGCCCTAGACGCATGCTCTCAATAGGGAAGTCACGCTTTGGGAAGAGGTGTTTCATTTCACAGATCCACCTTGATTCTTGTTGTGCTGGCTGAAGGAAGAGGGACGGGGGAGGAAAATTCAGAGGATGAAGAAGCAGAAAAATAACTTGTTTTGTAAAACGGGCAGCACGTCAGTTTCAAGGAAAAGATGACACCGTGTTTATGCATGACATGCAAAATATCTTGAAGCCCTAAAACCACAAAAAAAAAGATTGTGTTAAAAATATGGCAAAAAAGTCGTAATATTGTATAATGTATTGTTTCATCGAAACAATGTTAAAATCACAAACTTGCCTTTTAGAGTCGCAGTCTTTTACAAAAATTCTGTTTTGTTAAGAGCTACCAAAAACATAGTAAACATCGCAATTATTCCCAAAACAAACTGGGAATGGGGACATCGATAACATATTTTAATGTTTAATTTTCTTCAGGGCTACCGTAGTGCACATTGATGAACACTTTAAAACAAATATAATGCTTACAAGTGTAAATGAGCCGGATTTTAGCTCTGAGCTAATTTCCATCTATAGTCCCGTCACATACAGCATATAAGAACATGACATTTATATATATACATACAGCAAAAATAAATACATGATATGCAGAAAGAGCATGAGCAGCATATTCAAGGATGGTACAGTGGTGGTATGACTGTGGCTTTCTGTCAAACACCTGGATAGCTCTCTTGAACAGCTGTTCTATGGGTTTCAGGTGTGTGGCACAAGCAAACGACCAGTTTGTAAAACAGTATTCAATGTGGGATAGAATCATACAGTGGAGGTATGACTTTGCAGCATTGACAGTTAAGAAAAAGGTCTAATTTGTTTAAAATGTTGCAAGTTGAATTGAATGGTATTGGATACTTTCTGGATATGTTTCTTAAAAAGTCAAGTGCGAGTCCAATATGACACTCTCTGTTCAAGATACTTGCACTGGGAGACTAGTTCTATTTCTGCTCAATTTAGAAAATACATTGGATCCTTCGACCCTTAAAACTAGAACACTGATGGCTGGCTTACGCTACAAACTTCATCACCTTTTAACAAGAGAGTAAGTATATAAAACGTTATTTTGTATATTTTACACATCAGCAGAATCAGAGAGAGATGGCAGGACACTGTGTTTTAGAGAGAACCCCTCCCCCTGCGTCAGCAGATGGTCCGCTTTTAGTTTCCCAGACGGTGCTTGTCAGGACTCTTTTCACTTCTGGCGGCGGGGGGGATATTTCCTTCTTCTTCCTCCACATTGAGGGGTAACGGTGAAAACTCTTCTCTGATCTCGCTTTTTGTTTGCGTTTCTTTGCTTTTTGTTGCACATATCTTGTACACTGCTGGTTCCACTGTGTTTTCTTGATGCACTACTTCTTCCGATACAATGGTTGCGTGGAGATCTCTGGAAGACACCAGAGTTAACACAGCCCAATCTGTTGAGGTCAACGTTGCTTTACCACTGTGGGGTCCATACGTTTCTCCATTCTTCAGATTGTAGAAATGCAGTTCATTCACCATATAGTTGAATACGTATCCCCAAACATGTTCATTTTCCAGAAGCCATTTCTCTTCAAGATCTTCGACCGGAGGTGTTTGAACCCGGCACAGATACTGCATCCGTTTCTTGATTGGCGCTCCGGACGGATGGCGGTAAGTTGTCACAGGCGTCTTGCTGATTAAACCCATATCGAGGCGTCTCTTGGCCATTTTTTCTTTTTGGAGAGATGACTTGATGATTGGTAATGACTGGCTTTTTATCTGCATGGGGTTCTTTTTTTTTTATCTCACTCCACCCCTTCGGTCTTCTGACATCACATAATTGGGGCGGGCCCTTCTGTCACTTTTATGCATACTAATGTGATGGAAGCGGCATTTTGTTTTAATAGACTGGGGGGCGGGCCCACCTGTCACTTTTTATGCATACTAATGTGATTGAATTTTTTTTTATTATACACCATAAGGCGCAACAGTGGGGGCTTTTCACACCTGTGTGTACACATCACCCCCCTCCTATCGACGGATCTCACACCTACTTGGGATATCACACCTACTTGAGATCTCACACCTCGAACAAAGGGAAGGCGGGACTTAGCTCATTAGCATAAGTAGGGAGAGGTGTGACCTGTCACAGCACCTGTCACTTTCTATGCATACTAATGTGATGGAAGCGGGATGAATAATACTACTGAAACTGAAAAAATGATTGATTTGAATCTGAAAACGATAAAAATGTAACTGAAAAGAATAAGGATTCAAATATCAAAATATGTATAAAAGTGAAATCTGAAAATAAATATTTTATTAAAACAAATTGCTGAACTGAATCAAAATAATATTCAACCTGAAAAATGATTTCAAATACTTATTTTTATTTTGAATACATCATTGTATTTTTCAAAGTTCAGGATAAAAACTTGAACTTTCAAATAAATTGTATTTGTTTGAATGATCAAAACGTATGACCCTGAAATAGCTCCATATTCACGTATGAATAATAATTAATTATATTTATTCCATTTGGATGTAGGATTTTTGACTTTGTTTAGAGCAGTGATCTTCTCTGCAGCAGAGAGCTAAGCGCTGTCAGACCGGACCTAACCCTGAAAAGTATTATCATCTGAAATTAATCATTATTTTATTAATATTAAATACATATAAGTATTTTTACAACTTGTATTTAGAAATACTCTGTTGTAATTATTGATGCATAAATGTGTTCATCCATTCAATGTGGCATCTGCTATAATGGGGTTAATGTATGATATTACTTAATAATACACTACATTATAATATATGATATGATAATTATATTTTAGTTTTATTCATTTCTTATTACATAATTTCTCATTATTATTATTTTTATCGCTCATCTTATTTTTGATTTTATTAATCTGTGTGAATCTGTGTTATCCTGTTTTTCACTCTTACCCTGTTGCTGTTTGAACTAATGGATTTCCCCACGGGGATTAATAAAGGTCCATCTTATCTTATCTTAATGTATAAATTGATTTCGTTCAATCTACTGTACTGTGTAAAAACACCCCAACAATATTATAAAAAGTATACTGCATAAAGCAAACTACTTTATTTGATATAAAATATTGATGTTTTTTCATTATAGTAGCCTGTGAAAACCATAACAAATAAGTGATTAAATGCTAAAGTATTCAACAGCAGAGCTGCAAACATTGCAAACAGACTAAGTTCTACAACACCCAGTTCTCTTTGTTTATTTGTGAATGAAGCTCCATATCATGGTTAAATCCTGTAATCGAACAAATGGGGAAATTTGGCAACGCCCTCTAACACTCCCAGCCACTGGGATTCGCTGGGCTTTTGACTGGGACACACCCATGTGAGTCCTATCTGGAGTGCTACATCTGTATTCCTACAATTTGAATATCAAAATTGATAGCATTTCATAGAATGTTTCAATGAGTGTGAGGAGGCAGAGGATTATAGTATTGACTCTGCAGATTGGATCCAGAGGGCCTCCTGTGTATTCACATTATATACAGAATGTATACAGTATGAAGGGAACAATACGCTCTGAATGTGTGAGTGGATGTACATTCTGCTGCTTTTTAAGGGTGGACACATGCATGAGAGATGCAGCTATATGCATAATTGTGACAGAGTGTGAGTCAAAGTCCTGCATCGGGTCGGGTACCCGCGGGTACCCGACGGGTGACCCGCAAAAAAGGTGATTCGCGGGTGGTATTTTTTCAAACACTTTTTTCCGGGTTCGGTTCTGGGTAAAACAAAGATGATGCGGGTCGGGTCGCGGGTGTTGCATAATAAATATATTTAAATAATAATAATTTAGTTTAAATCCTCAGACCTCTCCCCCGCGGGACCGTGCATAATCATAACCCCTGCAGCGCATCAATCTGCTTCTGAGCGCGCCACATTCTGAATGGCTGAGGTGAAGCTCTCTATAGCGGAGAATACAGCATTTTCCAACACTTCCTCAAGAGCGAAATTCAACGTCTGGGAGGCTTTTGGTGTCCTTCTAGATGGAGAGAATAACCAACATCCCACGCTTTTTGAGAGAAATATGCAACTGCGTGTGTTAATAATTGCACGTTTTCACTGCTCATATATGCGGGTTCGGGTCGGGTTGCGGATCCTGTGCCGACGGGTCGGGTCGGGTTGCGGAAGTAATTGGTAATATGTGCGGGTAGCGGGGCGGGTTCGGTATTGCACGTCGCGGGTGCGGGGCGGGAGCGGGTCTTGAAAATCAGACCCGTGCAGGACTCTGGTGTGAGTGCATATAGAGTTAATGTGTGGACATAAACACACAGGCGGTCCCTGAATATGTTCTTATCCCTGTGAAAAATAAATGAATATAACTCAGTTGGAACAACCTCTGACAATTATAGTCATAAAAATGTGTGCATGTGTGTGAGACGGAGAGAGATGTGATTGTGCGGCCTTTCCCATCTTGTCTTGTTAGCGAAACAGATTGGTGACAGCAATTCAAAGTCTTTCTGTGAGAGTTTCTTCTCACATTTGAAATATTTATCTTTTCTTGTGCATTTTTGAACACCTGTTCAAATTACACCTACACAGACACACAGATCTAATCGATACTGCAAACAATTACAAATTCATCACTCCACGACACACACACACACACATTCTCATTCTATTTTTCACTCTACCAGCTGCTTATATTAAGCTGATTATGGCTTCCTCTTTTTTAAATACATTTTGAAACAACCTCAAACTGCCAAACATGGCGCTCCTGTCATTTCAGTACTTTAACAGCATTATACTGTTACTACATTTTTTATATGAAATATTGTTATGTTCATGCATGGTTTTTTTTGTCGTTGTGTTTTTTCTTGTTGTTTGCTCCTTTTACCCCTCACTACTCTGTCTCTCCTTCTCACCTTTCTGCAGCAGAAATTCAAGCGAGATTACAGGGACGCGTGTCTGCTGGCATTCACTGAGACGTGGCTGAAAGCCTCGGACAGCAATGAGGACCTACACATCAGCGGTTTTGGGTACCCTGTTCGGATGGACCGGTCGCCTGTCATAAAAAACAAATCCCGCGGGGGTGGAGTATGCTTTTATATCACATGTACTCTGGATCTTGAACTGTTATCCATTTCGCTTCACCCCTTCTACTTGCCTAGAGAGTTCCCCCTGCTGTTTTTCACTATTGTTTACATTCACCCATGGGCAAGCGCCTCAGCAGCCACCCAGCTGATTGAGGAAGTTACTAACAGACTGGACTCCCTCTCCCCAACCCAGTCTCATGGCATTTCGTGTTCACCAACACGATTTTTAATCTATTGATTCGTGTTCACCAACACGATTTTCCCCTTTTTTTCGTGTTGCACAGCACGATTTTTATTTTAAAAGCAATGTATTTATATTGGTAGTCTCACGGCATTACGTGTTATAGGAAGACCGGAAGCTGTGTGGTTCATAAAAACATGTTCTTACTCAATATCAAGCCACAATTATTGCTTTTATTTTAAATCGTATAATTTCGGACTTTTGTTGCCGTCTGTGAGGAAAATAAATGGGGCTCAGAGCCTTAGAATACTGAAATCTGTATTTTTTAAATCTTTTTTCCTTCTAATTTGTTATTCTTTTCAAAATAAAAGTGTTATTTACTCACCAATAACACACAATTATCCTTGTTTTTATTTATTTGTTTAATTCCATAATCTCGGGCTTTTTTGGCGTCCATCAGGAACTGAATTTCAAAATAAAAATAACCGGAAACAGACATAGGCATTTTGAGCGATTACCCAAGATCCTCAGCTATGGTTTAAGCTCGCTAATTGGATGTTTTAGCCGCAATGCATGTTGGGACTTGGTGTTTATATGATATGAAATAGGAAAAACATTTAAAAAGAACAAAATAATATTTAATTCCGAGTGTTCTTGCTTTTCTCTTTGAAAGTCATCACATAACGGCATTGTAATACACAGTTCGGCTGCATTACATATTACCGATCTGCCATAGTTCTTTATTTATAGAGCCCTGATGAGAAGACCTTTGTAAAAACTGAAAGGAATGCCGCCGAAACTGAATACTTGACGTGGATCATAAATATATCAACAATGAAACAACATCTTCAATTTCTCTTCACACAATACGTCTCTTTGCAGTATCAACACTAATTCGGCTGACTTTTACATTTGATCTAATTCGTAGATAGGTTATATTTACACCATAACGGTGCACAGCTGATATAAAAGGACTTGTAGTTTTTAAAGATATTACTGATTTTCTTTGAATATAAGAATATAAATACTGAGTCTGAAATAGTATAGCAATATGCTGTAAAATTATGTGAAAACATTTATAAAACTACACATCTTCAGATGTTGTATACATAAATGTCCTACACTAATGATATAAAGTTACTATGGCTGTGTGTACCTTGTGTGCACCGCCTAGCGGTTAAAGCACGTTATTGAATTATTGTTTTTATGTGTTATATTTGATTAAAAAAATATTAAGAGTACATACTTTCATAGGGGGAAAGTAGAAGATCTGTGATAGCAATATAGAATATAAAAAATCAAGAAGATACTATAAGTGATCTCTACAATAAAACAGTTTAGTGCAGGATGTACAAAGATATTAATAGGAGGAGGTGCAAAACAGAAAAACGAATTAACCTGAGGAACCTGTGACCCAAGATTTTCATTCATTGCATAACTACATCGTAGTTGTGTATATGAAATGTCAATAAACCTTGGAAAATCTTGAAATCTTGAAAGGGATGTGCAAAATAGCCATAATATACAGTCTTTAATTAACTATTAGTAGAGAATAACGAGTAATGAATATACTCTATTACTCGTTTCCATTTATGTCAATTGCAGATGAATGTTTAGTCTTCTCAAGCACCAACTAATATCTCTCCTGATTGTTGGCACTTGACAATCACCCTCCCTGAATTTTACTCAGGTGTAACTAAAGTCTGATTTAAGGGTTGTTTATATTTCACATCATTAATCAGAATCTGCAAAGTAATTCAAATAATAATAATAATAATAATAAATGGGATTTATATAGCGATTTTCTAGACCCAAAGACGCTTAAGACAAATAAGTGTAGTGGAGTAAAAATACCAGGTTAACCTCTGAATTGTAGTGGAGTAGAATTACAAAGTAACAATAAGCTGTCATGTGAGTATATATTAATGCTGCACATTATGGACACAAGCGATTTTCACCCATTTATTACTTATATGTTTTACATTTGATAACACCAATGTCATGGCAACTTCTAATTGTGGGAAAAACGAAAACGTTCAGTAGAGACGTCCCATAGAACATTTTGCAAAACACAATAGCCAGCATGTGTAGTTCTGGGGGGGCGTTCTATTCCAGTTTTGGATAGTCTGGCGTGGTTTCGTTCCATTTCAAACAGCTGTTTGACGCTCGGCGTAACCTTGGCGCACTGCCATTCCAACATCCAATCCCAGAGCTTGAAGATTAATCATGGGGACTGTAGTCCTAAACGATAGCTGGGGATTATGGGTAGTGTAGTGTCTTTGGCCATCCTAAACTCCTAGAGGCCTACTTCTGTTTCTGGTTATTTTTATTTTGAAATTCAGTTCCTGACGGACGCCAAAAAAGCCAGAGATTATGGAAATAAACCAATAAATAAAAACAAGGATAATTTTGTTTTATTGTTGAGCAAATAACAGTGTGTTGTTTTGAAAAGAATAACAAATTAGAAGGAAAAAAAGATTTTAAAAATACAGATTTCAGTATCCTGAGGCTCTCAGCCCCATTTATTTTCCTCACAGACGGCAACAAAAGTCCGGAATTATAACATTTAAAATAAAAGCAATAATTGTGGCTTGATATTGAGTAAGAACATGTTTTTATGAACCACACAGCTTCCGGTCTTCCTATAATACGTAATGCCGTGAGACTACCAATAGAAATACATTGCTTTTAAAATCGTGCTGTGCAACACGAAAAAAAGGGGAAAATCATGTTAGTGAACAAGAATCAATAGATAAAAAATCGTGTTGGTGAACACGAAATGCCATGAGACTGGGTTGCTCTCCCCAGATGCTCCTACATTTATTTTAGGAGATTTGAATCACTGTCAGGTACATAAGACCTTAAAAACATACGAGCAGTATGTCACATGTCCTGCAACTTTAAATAAATCCACAATTGACTTATGTTACGGCACGGTGCCTGGTGCGTTCAATTCCCTGATCATGCCCCCTTTTGGAGCTTCATACCACATGAGCGTTCGTCTGGTGCCGATCTACAAACCCATCTGCAGGAAACAAGTGTGCACAAAAAAAACTGTGAAATGTTGGACAGAGGAAAGCATTGTCACCTTACAGGCATGTTTGGACTGCACGAATTGGGATGTGTTTTATAGCTCATGCTCTGATCTCAATGAACTGACGTCAATTGTCTCATCCTACATATCATTTTGTGTTGAGTCTAACATTCCTTGTAAAGACATTACCGTCTTCCCTAATAATAAGCCGTGGGTCACGAAGTAACTAAAGAGTCTTATAAATAGAAAGAAATGTATATTTTATACTGGAAACAGTCAGGACAAAAAATAAATTAACAGAGAATTAAGAAATGAGATAAGAAAAGCTAAAATAGCTTATAGGGATAAGGTTGAACTCAAATACAGTGGAGATTTTCGGGAAGTCTGGAGGGGAATCAAATCAATGTCCTCCATCTCCAACAACAATGACAGGGCTAGGAATACCATTAACATTGAGGGAACAAATGAGGCAGACCTCCCCAATGCTTTTAACATTTTTTATTCTCGATTCGAGAAAAATGATTTCTCCATAAACACCTCAACCCTTAGAGAATCTCTCTCCCCTATCTCAAACATAGTCATTGAACAGGATGATGTTAGGAATCTATTAAAACAAGTCAATATTAGGAAGGCCCCAGGTCCAGACCATATTTGTGGGCGTACACTCCAGTATTGTGCTAGCGAACTCTGTGGTGTTTTCCAGCATATATTCCAATTGTTACTTGAGAATAGCCAAATTCCTGATATGTGGAAATCCTCAACTGTAATTCCCATCCCTAAGAAACCTCATCCTAAAGTCCTAAACGACTTCAGACCGGTAGCTTTAACGTCATTGGTAATGAACATTTTTGAAAAAATGGTTAAAGGCCTTTTCATGTCAGTAGTAGGTGGTGAACTTGATCCACTACAATTTGCGTATCAGGCAGTGAGAGGCGTAGAGGATGCAAAGCTTTTTATACTGCACACCCTCCACAAACACCTTGAAAAGCCACAAGCCCACGCTAGGCTTTTGTTTGCTGAATTTTCTTCAGCATTGAACACAATGCAGCCACATCTCCTGGTAGAGAGCCTATTATTAGACCCTTCAGAAAAACGCGATTCTGCGATCGCATAATTTACCGCATAATCAGCATAGTGGCGCAGATTTTTAAAAGGCCGCATATTTATCAAAAGGCTGCATAATCCCCGCATTTTTCCACACAAAGTTGAGAAAAAAAAAAGTTAACTCGTCTTGACGTGACGTCATCAGCTCGCGCATCACAGAATGTAAACAACACTGTATAGAGTGAACGTGTGGAGCTCACATGATAGAGAAAACACAAAGATGAACAAATCTAATCCATCTAATTTACCGACGAACATTTATACTAAAGACCGGGCAAAAAGTGGGGGGAAACTATTCTGCACCCCGTGCAACTGTGTGTTGGAGCATAAGAGAAAATCGACGGTGACGACCCACTTTGATTCATTCAAACATTCGAAAATGCTTTCTGCTGCTGCGGACAAGAAAGCCAAACAACTCACGTTCACCGAGGCATCAACCTCCAAAACCCTTTCGAGGGCTACAAGAAACGAGGTGAGTAAAAAAACGAATTAACCTAACGTGTATCTTAGACCCGATTCCAACTAAGCTGTTAAAAGAAGTTTTTCCATTAATTAGCACTTCTTTATTAAATATTATGAATATGTCTTTATTATTAGGCTATGTTCCAAAATCATTCAAAGTAGCAGTGATAAAACCGCTTCTTAAAAAGCACAACCTCGATCCAGAGGTTTTAGCCAACTATAGACCTATTTCTAATCTTCCGTTCCTCTCAAAAATTCTTGAGAAAGCAGTCGCAAAACAGCTGTGTGATTACTTAAAAAACTATGATTTATTTTCAAGATTTTCAGTCTGGCTTTAGAACACAACATAGCACAGAGACAGCTCTGGTTAAAGTCACAAATGACATTCTAATAGCCTCTGACAAGGGACTTGTCTCTATTCTTGTCTTGCTCGATCTTAGTACTGCATTCGATACTATCGACCATGATATCCTATTGCAAAGACTAAAGCACTTAGTTGGCATACAGGGAACTGCTTTAGGCTGGTTTAGGTCCTATCTATCTGAACGCTCTCAGTTTGTACGTGTCAACGATGAATCTTCCATGCAAACCAAAGTTAGCCATGGAGTGCCACAGGGCTCAGTGCTTGGACCTATTTTGTTCACACTATATATGCTTCCGTTAGGCAATATTATAAGGAATCATTCTGTAAACTTTCATTGTTATGCGGATGATACTCAACTATATTTATCAATCAAGCCTGATGAAATTAATCATCTAAATAAAATTCAAGACTGCCTCAAGGACTTAAAAACGTGGATGACCTTAAATTCTTTGATGTTAAACACGACCAAAACTGAAGTTATTGTACTTGGCCCGAAGAATCTACGAAACAAATTATCTAAAGATATATTAACTATGGAGGGCATTAATTTGGCCTCCAGTGAGACTGTAAGGAATCTTGGTGTTATATTTGATCAGGATTTATCCTTTAACACCCACATAAAATCAATTTCATGGACCGCCTACTTCCATCTACGTAACATTGCAAAAATCAGGCATATCTTGCCTCATAACAATGCAGAGAAACTAGTCCATGCATTTGTTACTTCAAGGCTGGATTATTGTAACTCCTTATTATCAGGGTGTACCAAGAAGTCAGTCAAGTCGCTTCAGCTGATTCAAAATGCTGCAGCTCGTGTACTAACCAGAGTTAGGAAAAGGGACCACATTACTCCTGTTCTGGCTGCCTTACACTGGCTCCCTATAGAACACAGGATATAATTTAAAATTCTTCTTCTCGCCTACAAAGCCCTTAATGGGCAGGCGCCATCTTACCTTAAAGAACTCATTATACCCTATTGTCCTACTAGGGCATTGCGTTCCAAGAATGCAGGGTTGTTGGTTGTTCCTAGAGTCTCTAAAAGTACAATGGGAGCCAGAGCCTTTTCTTATCAAGCTCCACTTTTGTGGAATCAGCTTCCAGTTTGTGTTCGGACGGCAGACAGCCTATCCGTTTTTAAGAGTGCGCTTAAGACCTTCCTTTTTGATAAAGCTTATAGTTAGGGCTGATTAGATTCAGCCCCTAGTTTTGCTGATATAGGCTTAGTTTGTCGGGGGACATCTTACTTCTTCCTTCTCTCTGTCTATACCTGTGTACTCTCATGTTCCGATTAACCCAGCTTCCCCAAATTTCTTTCTTTTTGGTGTCTATATACGCCGGGATCCGGAGTCATGGATGATCCTGCGGTCCTGTGTCATGGATCGCGAGTCCTGGATCTTGAGTCGTGGCTGTGGTCCTGGATCATAAGTCCTGGATGGATATCCTCGTGGATTCATCTTCCTATTATACACACATGCATTTCCAAACATTTGGACTACCTATGTTGCAAATGTATTATCTTTTCAATTTACACACGGCATCTATTGCACGTCTGTCCGTCCTGGGAGAGGGATCCCTCCTCTGTTGCTCTCGCTGAGGTTTCTCCCATTTTTCCCTTTAAACTTTGGGTTTTCTCTGGAAGTTTTTCCTTGTACGATGTGAGGGTCTAAGGACAGAGGGTGTCGTATTGTCATACTGATATTCTGTACAAACTGTGAAATCCACTGAGACAAATGTAACATTTGTGATATTGGGCTATATAAATAAACATTGATTGATTGATTGATTGATTGAGTGGCCTACAAGATTGAAGCTGGTCAGATAACGAACGAGTAAATGATAACAGAATGACGCGGAGAAGTGTGTGTATGTGTGTGTGTGTGTTGGGGGGGGGGTGAGATAAAATTAGCTCAATTGCTTTTACAATAAATAAACATTGAATGTGTTTAATTGAATAGTAAAGGGGTTTAACGTTAGTGGCAGGTTGTGTGTTAGAGAGAATAAATAAGACAGCCCAATATTTAAAAAAAAATCTATTATTTTTTCCCGCATATTTCGCATATTTCGCAACTTTCCGCATATTTCGCAACTTCCCGCAATTTCACCGCATAAAATCACATAAAAACCCCGCATGTTTAATCGCATAATCAAGGATTTTAGCCCGCATAATCAAGGAATTTAGCCTCCATAATCAAGGATTTTTGCCCGCATTTTTCTGGAGGGTCTATATTATCTCATTTTAAACTGCCTGATCAACTTGTTTTATGGATTTTAAATTTTCTAACTAATAGAGAGCAGAAGGTGTCTGTCAATGGACGCCTCTCTGACTCTGTCAACACTTCCAGGGGCTCGCCTCAAGGATGTGTTCTTTCGCCCCTGCTTTTTATAATGTACACTGATAAATGCAGGAGCATGTAAGACAACAGCTACTTGGTTAAATTCTCTGACGATACCGCCCTCTTGTCCCTCCTTAGCGGCTCAGAATCAGGCCACGAGTGTGCTCTTACCAATTTTATTTCCTGGTGTGATGACAGTTTTCTGGATTTAAATGTCTCTAAAACCCAGGAATTTATCATTGATTTTAGACGTCATAAGGATGTTCCTAAGGAGTGCATCATACAGTACACAATGACAAGGTAGAAATTGTCACATCATACAAATACTTGGGCACCATTTTCGATTACCACCTCAAATTTGATGTGAATACTGAATGTATTGTGAAGCGTGGTCAACAGAAAATGCACCTTCTTCGCAAACTGAACTCTTTCTCTGTCAGGCCTTTCATTCTTTGTCGTTTTTACCAAGCATTCATTGAGAGCCTTATTTGTTTTTCTTGTATCTGCTGGTTCCATAGCCTTACACTGAAAGACATGAACAGCCTGAACAGCATGTTAAAACCTGCTCCAAGATCATCGGCGTGAAACAGAGAGACTTAAATTCATTCTGTAACCAACAGATTCTGCGGAAAGCAGAGAGCATTCTGAACTCTCCAGGTCATGTACTTTCACATGAATTTCGTCTGTTGCCATCAGGGCGTAGATATGCTCCACCTGATCAAAGGACTACTCACTTTTCAAAATCATTCATCCCTTCTGCACTCAAACTTTTAAATTCTTGAAAGGCTTTTAACTTTACTATTTATTTATTTATTTATTATTGTGATGCTATGAACTATTTATAGTGTAAATTGGCCCGGGTGTATCTGTGTGTTTTCTTCTTGTATGTTGCTGCCTGTTGAAGGATTATTTGAATTATTTGAAGTATTAAAGTAACGTGTTATGGCAGGAAAGTTAAATCTTGTATATTCATTTTAATGTCACCTTATATATATTCATGTGTGTTAAATTTGAAGGGACAAAGTATATTTTCCCTCCCCAATATATTGAGGTGAAGTCTTTGTGTTTAGAGAGGGATGTGAGCAGGGGACATCCTAATTTGGGGATAGCTCCAAAACTCTGGAATGTTTCCCTCATAAAAGAAGAGGGTGCGTTACACATGCTTAGGGCAAATGTGTGTGTTTTCATTGCAGTAAATATATGTGCTGCATGATTACTGCATTGTACAACTATACCTCTATTTTTATTCTTTCATGTGCGGGTACTAAATGGCTACAAACATTGTGGAGAAATTAGCTTAAACATGTTTTATTACTCTATATGAAATGGAAGCAGCTTTTATGACAGGGACGAGAGAGCTGGGGGAGGGGACATTCTTCTTAAGATTTTCAGCATGTCAATTATCAGGGAAATTTACTTGTTTTCAATAGATGTGTGTGGTTAATTACTTTGTATTAATAATAACAGTATGTTTAAAGGAAGCTGGAAATATACAATGTGAAACCTTTTATTTGAAGTAAAGATGTGAACAATAGCTCAAATGGCTGGAAGGGCTGTAGGACAAATGAGTGTGTTCTCTATATTAGGCCTGTGTGAAGTTTGACTATTTGAAAAGCATCTCTAATACTGCTTAAGAGCATAGGTAATGTGTTCCTCGTTATTATTGATATGAAAGTAATTTACATGTATTACGTATATTTAGCCAACTATAACAACTATATCTTAAAACATACTTTTAACTTGTGTGTGGTAACCTGAGGGGGGGGAGATGGACACAGGGACAAAGGGCCATAGAGGGGATGTGTGTGTGCTTGCTGCAAGATGTTAAATAAGATAAGGAAACTTGTTGTTTAGAGCAGGTTCGTTCCAGACACCAAAAGGTATCTGGTTTTCGTCAAACTGAAAGAGACTTTTTGTTTCCGGGTTTCTTCTGCTGTGTCGCACTGATTGGGTGCGACAGGCCATGTGTTGGTCTCTCCCAATAAGATGACCTCTGGGGGAAAGCACGCACACACCTCCTCCTGTGTTTTTAGTATGAAAGCCTGTGTTTTCCTTTGGTTCACGCTCTTGTTTTTGACTGGCCGTTCCTGAGACCTGTCTCACACGGTGGTAGAACCTGAGCCCGGAGTACTCTGCAGAGTGCTTCGTGATTCGGTGATGTATTTGTATTGTTACTTTGTATAATTAAAACAAGATTATTGTTTAACTTGCATTCTGGTGTTTCTTAATCCCTTCCTTTTTACGAATTTACCCAGCTTACCAAACGACACGCGGAGACGAGGTTGGTTTTAAACATCCTCCTAATCTCCAACACTGTGTACATGACATAAGCTGCTGCTCATAACCAATTGCCCCTTGCGGGATTAATAAAGTTGTTGATTGATTGATTGATTGAGCCAGCCAGCTCCCTGTCTTCAGTACCTGCCGTGGACTAGTTTTCTTTATTAAACACATTGAACTTTATTTTGTGTCCGTCTCTGCTTTGGGGTCCTAATTAGTATCCAAACTCCACAAATATTTTGGTTTCTCTTTTCTAAGGTCACATTGTAACATACACTTAAGTAAAAAAACACCTTGTTGTTTAGGGTTAGGGTCATCTTCTTGTGCACATGTCAATAAATATTAATTTACTTTACTTAGAAATACGTTTCTTCGGATTGAACAATATATGGTCAAAAGTAGGTGGAACACTCAGTACGGTACTGACACCCAGGTGTATCTACCGGGCTGTCAACCCCTTCAGGTCCAGATTCAGGTTATTTATTTGTACCTGTAGGTAGATTTTGTTTGCAGATAAAAGACAAGTGATCCATTATGAGACGCATTGTAATAACACAACAGAGAAATAAAAAAAAAAGTACCTCATCCTCCGTCACAAGTACAAACATTTAAAACCACTAGTGCAAACATGACTCATCATGAGCAATCCAGAGAGTTAATAAATAAATAGGCATTGCTACCATAGCATCTGTGTGACACTGGTACAACTAGTTAATTTGTGTGATGGCTGCTGTCAAACTGATTTTTAAAACGCTTAGTTCTTCACTTTGGGACAACTAACCTCCCTCCCAAATGAAGAGGTGTAAACTCAGTGTGCAGAGGGTGGGCGCCCCATCATTTGTATATTCAAAAATATATATGAAATCAGTAAAACACTGTTTCTACCATATATCCCATGGTTCCCTGTATGAATAATAACCATTAGCTAACAGTATTCATGGACATAATAAAACTTGCATTTGACAATTATGGAAAAAGAGCCAATGGTAGGGGGATGATGGAAAAAAATGGGCTTGTTATGCATTACGCATCATGTGTTATTGAACATCATGATGTGTCTGTATGGTTTTAAATATGTTGTCAGCTCCTCAAGGCTTCTTCTGGCAATTACTTAGTGGCAACATTGTGCTTATAATGCCCCCACTTTACTTCGTGCTGCATGGTAAGGACACACACACCGGATGTGCATACATAAGCTTGTAAATACATGTTTGTGAGCGCATACACACAAACACAAAGATACATTATGCACATTCACTTAAACACTTACACACACAATATTGTAGGCGACACTAATGATATAGAGAAGTATTTCTAAGCCATGCAATATGCATGTGTGGAGAGTAATATTGCTGAATAAAAAGTGCCTAACAACAGGAGGGAGGAACTGTCTCATTGTGGACTCCCTGGGGAGCAGAATGTTTGGAGCACAGCCCTTATCACTGCAGGATGTGAATATGTATGGCCTCTCTTTTTCTCTTCTACTCTCTCTGGTATTTAAAAAGTGAGACAAGTTGTGCTGCTTTCCTCCTGTTTCTGTGTGTTTCAAGGTCGGTAAGTTTGTAGAGTCTGTGAAGGAAAAAAAAGTAGCCCAATTTCTTGACGATTGTCTGACCGACTCAGAGTTAAGCGTACATGGTGAGAACATGGTGTTTGTCTACAGCAGGAAAAGACATAGGGTTGATACTTTCATGGTAACGTTTGATTACACCTTGGGGCATATTACCTTACCAAGTCTGTGGCATGTAATCAGACAAGAGAGAAATCCATCACAAGACATTCAGGATTAGGGACACAAACAGTAATACAGCATTGAATGTAACACACGTACAGATTATTACAATCAATTACAGATTTATTTTAACTTTGCTTCACACTACTTCTCTGTTAAGCATGAAAACTCAAGACCAACAACCAGTAGCAGGACACGGCACGCTCTACCCCCCACAACAATGACCAAATACAGCATTCATTTGCTTCAATGACACAGAGCTGCTAAGCAATCGCACTGTCAAAAGTAAGAGTAGGCCTAAAAGTAAGAGTAGGCCTATCTTTTGGCCAGACAGTTTTTACTGTAGGAGCTTAGTAACATTCTGTTCAATATACTGTATCTAACAACTCTTGCTGTTCCTCAACATTTAAGCTCAAAAGTAAAAAAGCCATTGGACCTGCGAGCATACCGAATCATCCCGTGCAAGAACGGAAAACAGAAAAAGATGTCCTACAAATGTCAATCTCTCCAGTCATATTGTACAGTAAAAATAACAGGTTGCAGTGCATTAAAGTAGCCGAAAGAGACGAGTCAGGACCAGCGACTCTTTTTGATGCCACAAGTGCAACAAGATGCCACTGTAGGAGGACAGCCTCATAGCGGCACTGTGGCACTAAAGGTTCTCCAGAACTCTCATTCTGAGAAAAAAATCAAGTGTTGGTCCAGATTCTCATTTCCCCGAGCTCTGTTCTTTCTTGTACTCATATCGGCTTTCTATTAGTGTGTGTGTGTGTGTGTGTATGTGTGTGTGTGTGTGTGTGTGTGTGTGTGTGTGTGTGTGTGTGTGTGTGTGTGTGTGTGTGTGTGTGTTTGTGTGTGTGTGTGTGCAGGTATATTTGTATGTATTTGTCCACGACAGAGAGGGCAAAGGGCTTCAAAGTATTTTATATATTCAAATCAGTCCTCTATCTTTTATCTTAATCTGTTTACTCTCATGTTCTAACTTCTTTCCCTTCCTTACCTCCTTGTTCCCTCCTTCCTTGTGTCAACAAATATTCAGTTATTTTATTTATGCTTATCCACCTCTTTTTCCATCTTTGAGAGGCAAAGTTAAAAGAAAAGAAAAACGTAGTGCCATGAAGCAGGTTTTTTTCCTCTGTCCGAAAATATTCACCTTGGTACCTTGAGGGGTGTGCTAGCTGATCACAGATCTGTAAATCATGTTTTAATGTATGATAGAATGTAATTTATGAACTATGAGTCTGGTGCATGGCTGTACAAAGAGAACTGGATCCTGCGTTAGAGGCAGGACCCGTTTCTTTTTGCTTAAGCCCCGCCTACACTATAGCCTACAGTGTAAAGGCCGGTCCCGCCTCATATAAAATGGAGGGAAAATCCCTTTAAATGCGGCTTTTAGCACATATTTCCACTTTTAGGAATTAATGATTTAAATTAGGCTATTTTAATCATAGGTAGTCTATTCAGCTCAAATAAATGACACTCCGATTTACAGATGTCTCTTCCACTTTGTTGGTCAATGGTAAAAAGTATTTTAGGGCCCATGACATCAGGGTCTGACACAAAGTTGTAGTAACACCTTTATAAGAAATCTTTTATTTGTCGATTTGTCTATACACGATAGGGACATTTACTATATTCCTTGGATCTCTTGTTTAGTTTGGTTATTCTATTCCTATATGTTTATGGTTTTGACTCTGAATCAGCCAGCAGTCCTTCTCATACTTGTCTTACTGGAAGAAAAAAAAACGTAACAGGAAAAAACATTATTCTATTGTTAGAGTCAATTATTCAAAACAACAAGATTCGTTCATGAGAGATTTCAAATGTAATTTAAATGAGACAGAATCAATAGAAAGAGAGTCAACTATAATGACAGCCATTTTAAGACTTGTGTTGAAACCTGGTTGAAACCAATGAATCATTTAATTATTTGGTACTTTTTCCCCTTTTCACGATTGAAGCACTATATTAAATTCTATGAGATGCAGTATCACACCTTCCTCCTCCTTTGTTTGTGTGTGTTTTACCAGGGTGGGGCACGGCTAACTGATCATTAAAGTATTAAGTATGCAGTGTGCGTGTGCGTGTGTGTGTGTGTGTGTGTGTGTGTGTGTGTGTGTGTGTGTGTGTTGTGTGTGTGTGTGTGTGTGTGTGTGTGTGTGTGTGTGTGTGTGTGTGTGTGTGTGTGTGTGTGTGTGTGTGTGTGTGTGTGTGTGTGTGTGTGTGTGTGTGTGTGTGTGTGATTATGCACAGCTGACAGTCTGCAGCAATACTGAGACGGGCAACTATCATAAAGCTGTTACCCACAAAGACAGAAAGAGAAAGAGACAAAGAGAGAAGAAAAAATAAAAGAGATGGATGGAAGGATGAAGAAAGATAAGAGCAAATGGCACTCAGGAAGAGAGAGGGAGGTGAAAGAAAAACAAAGTTAGAGCGCGTGTGAAAGAGAGTGGGTGAAAACATGAAAGGGAGAACAAATAGATTAAGAGAAATAATTTAGAAAAATTACTGAGAAAAAGAGCGTGAGGGAGAAACAGAGGGAGAGAGAGTGTCCTTAATGACCACTTTAGTAGTTTGGAAGCAGTAATTTGGTTAGCCTCCGGGCTGCAGGTCATGTAACACTATCCGCGCCAAAGCAGATGATTCTTGGTTTATATGTGTGCACATTTGCAGAGTGTGTGTGTGAGAGAATATGTGCGTGTGTGTGTGTGTGTGTGTGTGTGTGTGTGTGTGTGTGTGTGTGTGTGTGTGTGTGTGTGTGTGTGTGTGTGTGTGTGTGTGTGTGTGTGTGTGTGTGTGTAAGCCAATCCCGATGTAGCCTGAATCACTTCTCTGTAGGAGTCCTGTGGAAATTGCTGCTTAAATGAAATTATGTTGTAATTTAAAAACTATTTATCAAAGACAGTTTGGTGTCACTCCCATTGGAGCCATTAGGCCCTCTCACACTGGCAGCAGCTAAGAAGACTTCCAGCTCCAAGAACAACAGCAGCCTCGGAGAGGAGAGCTAAGCACAGCTCAATGAGAAACCTCTCGTGTTTTATTCAGCTCCAGAAGTGTTCTTTATAACGGAGAGTGTGGTGAGTTAATCCACGTTTTACTTCTGTTATATGGAGGATGGAACATGACATAAGTATAAATAAATAAATGTGTAAATAAATGTATGAATAAATAAAGGAATAAATACGGAAATAAATAAATAAATACAGGAATAAATAAATGAGGAAATAAATACAGAAATAAATGCATAAATAAATTTTGAAATAAATACTTGAATGTATAAATAAATAAATAAAACTCGAAAATAAAACAGAACACACGTTATTATCTTTAATATACTCTACATTTACGGTCACTTACATTTATTTATGTATTTCTGTGTCCATATGCTAATGAAGTTGGCGGTCCTAACCTCAGTCTGAAGCATGATTGGTTACAGGGGTGTGATATTTTCTGCCGGATTGGGTTTAGCAGAAGTGGCATGATTTTGTTCTCAGGAGGAGAATTTGAGAGTATTACCCAAAAAGTACACAGTAAAAGTTATTCATTTTAAAGTTGGTAGCAGTCAAACTAGGACTGACTCCAACAGTGTCCGTTTTATTAAGAACTTATGGTAAAAATTATTTGTATCGCTCTGAAAAAGAAAGCAGAAAAAACATGCATTATTTTACTCTTGTACTAGCGTCAGAGTCTCAGCGATTAACGTAAAGGCGTGATAAATCGTGCACTCAAAAATTAAGAGCTGCTGATTTGACCAAGCAAACGCGAGAGACGGCTGAGGTGACCGCAGTAACAAACGTGTGCTTCAATAACATCTGGGGTCAAGTCCTCCTCTATACATCGTTCCACGCGAAACTGGACATAGTCTTTTGGTTCTCCACTCTCTAAATGGTCCGCTAATGATCTCCAATGATCTCCAATGGCTCTTAAACCCAGTGGCGTTTTCTCCCGGAGGCCAAGGGAAGCCAGGCTTCCCCTGTTTTTTCTGATTGTAGTTATAATTTAAATAAATAAATAAAAACACTTTGTTTTGTTTCGGTAATTCTCCTTTGCTGTGTGTTCCTGCCGGACCGTCTCTCCGTCTCTCTCCCATTCTCATTGAGTATTTTACAAAGAGTGAAACAGCGCCCCTCTAGATGTTATGGTGAAACAGTAGATTGCATTCAGTGTTGCGAGAGGAGGCCAGCCAAATCTGGCTTCCCTTGGTGAAAAAAAATGGAGGGATTGACCAATCAGATGAGGCCCACGTCATGCCCCTGCCAATCTGTGATTGGTCAGGGCCATGCCATGGGAAGCAGGCCGCCTCCGGCTTCCCCCACAATCCAATCAAATCGCATCGACATCAGTTTTACTACGTAGTACTGTAACTGTCATCACCGCCGTTAGAAATGATCAAGCAAATGAAGCATGATGGAGGGAGGAGATTTGGCATACTTAATTAAGCATAACTTCACTAAACTTCCGCTACAGCAGCAACTAAAAATTAAAGCAGATGAAACTCCATACAAAATGACATAATTGAGAGCATAGCTCGTTGTATCCAGGATGAGACTGATAAAGAAATAAAGATTTGTCCTTTCATTGCTGTACAAGTGGATGACACATCAGACATCTCCAATAAGTGCCAACTCACTATCATAATCTACGTGAATGAAAAAGGCAGTGTGTGTGAACGTTTCCTCTGCTTTTTTGATGTCGGCTTAGAAAGAGACGCAAAAGCTGTAACATCAGTTGTCATGAGAGCCATCGGGAACTACAGTCCAACAAACAAATTGATTTGTCAGACTTATGACGGAGCTCATGTCTGCATGAGCGGACAGCACGGTGGCGTTCAGGCTTTAGTGAAAGCACACTGCCCCAATGCGCTATTCATCCACTGTTATGCTAAGGCACAAACAACATTCAAGCAGCCAAACTGTTTTTTGCCAATCTCGATGCCTTCCACAATTCTTTCTCACGTTCATGTAAGAGATCAGCACTACTGTCTGAAGTTGATCGAGCTGTGCGTGTACCAGGGGGTTCTACTGTGAGGTGGAACTTTAAAAGCCGCGCAGTAGCCTACAGGCCATCCATGAAGGACGCGGGTCGCTCTGTATCGCTTTTGACAGGATAATGACAGAGCAGGGATGGGACAAAGAGACCATTGCAGAGTGCTTCCTTGAAGCAGAAACTTGAGGATTTTGACTGCATACATTAATAAGAAATGCTTAAATTAATAAGACGAGAGAGTTTCAGCTGGAGAGTGCGTGCGGAGCTGTCGGTCAGATAACAGGCGTGTAAAAGTCCTGCATCTGTATGATACAAATGTGTGTAAAATGTTACCGGGCGCTGAAATCACTCATCTGGTTACGTTATTGACCACCCACCCCCCCCTCCAAAAAAATTGGCTTCCCCTAAATTTTTCCCCACGCCACGCTAGGCTACTGCTTAAACCAATAACCATAAATAAACCTGAGTACATTTGAATTGTCAACAATTACAACTGTGGATAAACCATTGATGTATAAAGATAAGGACTAAACCAGGGGTAGCCAACACGGTGCCCGCGGGCACTCAGTCACCCGCAGGGGCAACGTGAGTCGCCCGCCGGGCATGTTCTAAAAATAGCTCGCCAAGCAAATCCAAAACAAAAAAGGAAATGTAATTAAAATAATCTACTCTATACATAAACGAAACCTAAATCATAGCGAACTCTATCTACTTACTACAACTCTATATCTATCTAACACCATCTATCTAACACCCCTCCTCCCCCACCCCCACAATGAATATCGACCAATCACGTTTTGCTTGATTTGCGGGACCAGCGTTGCAGTCGGGAAGAAAAGCAATGTGGCACCTCCCCGCTGATTTTCCTTCTGGCAGAATCTACACAACACATCGTATACAACACATGAGGAGCAGAGTTTTACTCTGTGTGTGTTGTAACTTGCATATATATTTATTCCACTTGACGCACACACAGGCATGGCGTAATCTCCACTGGGGACAGGGGGGACATGTCCCCCGCACTTTTCGAAATCCCGTTTGTGTCCTCCCACTTTACAAATCTGTTTATTATTATTTTTTAACGCAACCCGTCATCGCCAAGGAGGAGCACACAGCCTCTGTGAGCGAGCGAGAGAGCTAGGGAGAGAGAGAGAGAGAGAGAGAGCGAGCGAGAGAGCTAGGGAGAGCACACTTTTATCTATTTAATATAGATAAAGTAAGAAGTCATTCCAGTGTGTACTATAGGACAGTACAAAAAACAGTTTAAAAGGGGAGTGATTAGTAAAATATGCATAAATAAAAAGAAAGAATGCTAATTAGGTAACATAAGATAAGAATAAACCAGTTTAAATGATTTGTTATTGGTTGTGATAATATTCTAAAGATGATAGGAGTATTGAAAAGTATACAGCTCCCTTTCATATGAGTGTTGGGAGCTGTATCCATACATTCATTTTGTACTCAAAGTGCAGCAGATTGGTGCATTTCACTTCAACATTTAAACATTTTTTTAGAGGAGGTGAGGACCCCCCTAGAAGATGTGAGATCCCCCCTCGAGGATGTGAGGCCCCCCCTAGAGGATTTGAGGTCCACCCCCAAATAAAGCAGGTTAAAATTATTAAATTGCATACATTTTCTTTTAGTAAACACTGAAAACGGGTCCCACAGACCCAAACAGCACACAAAGGTTAAAGGTAAGCATATAATATATAAATATAAAATATGTACACTGCAAAAAACAAAAAAAAGAGGAGTAAAAGTAGCCACCGACTTGCTTTATTTTTTGAAAGTAGCCCTCATCCTGAAAAAGGTTGGTGACCCCTGGACTAAACAGTAATGCTCCTCCTGCATTGGAATCAGCGCTGTCAGCCAGGCGTTAGAAGTAGAGCCCAATCTGCCCAAAATGATCACACTCCTGTAACCAATCATGCTTCAGACTGAGGTTAGGACCGCCCACTTCATTAGCATATGGACACAGAAATACATAAATTAGACCCTCCAGAAAAACGCGATTCTGCGATCGCAGAATTGACCGCATAATCAGCAAAATGGCGCAGAATTTTAAAATGCCGCATATTTATCAAAAGGCTGTATAATCCCGCATTTTTCCACACAAAGTTGAGAAAAAAAAAAGTGAACTCGTCTTGACGTGACGTCATCAGCTCGCGCATCACAGAATGTAAACAACACTGTATAGAGTGAACGTGTGGAGCTCACACGATAGAGAAAACACCAAGATGAAAAAATCTAATCCATCTCATTTACTGACGAACATTTGTTCTAAAGACCGGGCAAAAAGTGGGGGGAAACTATTCTGCACCCCGTGCAACTGTGTGTTGGAGCATAAGAGAAAATCGACGGTGACGACCCACTCTCATTCATTCAAACAGTGGCGGCTGGTGGATATTATTTTAGGTGGGAATTTTGTAATGGTGAATAAACCACACGGGGAACATTTTGAGAAATTACCCCTTGAATTAAATTGGCTACACTATTTCATCGTTGCTGTTGTATGATTGGTGTTTAGCTACGGTATTTAGCGTCTACAGCACCTCCGCTTTTAGGGTTGACGTAGACCCAATCGTCGCCCGGAGGTCCCCCGGTGTTGTTGCGGGAGCTGCTGCACTAGCTAACGCTCCACTAGCTAACGCTACATTAGCAAAACAAACCCTTATTTCATTTGCAAATGGTGCGGCGGGCTTCAAACACGTTCCCCTCCACTGGTTTCAACAAAGCACTAAATTAGATGTTTTCCAACCAAATACGGTTGAACTGACACTTCCCCATATTAATTTGTAAGTACAGTAGATTCGAAAGTACATGAGTTTCTGACTGCCGCAAGCTGAAGCTTGGTTGCTAGGTTACTAGCTGGGTGTTCTCCAATAAGGGGCCTGGGGAAACAAAGTTAGTGATTACTGGTTCCATGTTGATTTAACTCAATACAAATTGTTGGGGGGAACTGAAAGGCTATTACCGTACTGGTTACTTTGCGTGTGTGTGTGTGTGTGTGTGTGTGTGTGTGTGTGTGTGTGTATGTGTATGTGTATGTGTGTGTGTGTGTGAGAGTGTGTGTGTGTGTGTGTGTGTGTGTGTGTGTGTGTGTGTGTGTGTGTGTGTGTGTGTGTGTGTGTGTGTGTGTGTGTGTGTGTGTGTGTGTGTGTGTGTGTGTGTGTGTGTGTGTGTGTGTGTGTGTGTGTGTGTGTGTGTAGGCCTGTCACGATAAATAATTTTGTTGGACGATACATGTTCCTGGAAATTATTGCGATAAACGATAATATTGTCGGCACCATTGTAAGACCATTTTAGACCACTGACATAATGATAATATATCATAATAATTCTAGTACATCCTTTCAAACATAACTTTTTATTGAACATTCAACATTGCAAATGAAATGTGAAATAATATTAAAAAATATAAATGATATATAATAAATAAAACAAATTAATTAAATTATAATACATTAATTAAATCACACACAACCAAAACAATAAATTAAATAGACTCAGGCTGGAAAACAGAGCTCTCAATCCATCTATCTATCCATCTATATATATAAATAAATCAATATGAGCACACATTGTCTCACAAGCAAAACAAATCTCCTTAAAACAACAGTCATGTGTACAGTCCACTGTCCATACAAAGACCCAGATGCCTCAACAGGCCATATCCAAATCTGTTTTTCGAAGTTTTCGAGCAAGGAACACCAACATGTTTGCATTGTCGGGCAAATGCATCTTTGATTGTAAACTGTCGGGAAGGTGGGGGCTCTCCATCTCCAGCTGCTGTGTTTGCTACCAGCTGGGAAAACGGAATGGAGTGGTTGTGTTTTAGGTGTAGTTTAAAATGCGTGGTATTGCCTGCTTTTGTCGCTACCTTTTAAAAAAAAAATGCGACACACCGCCCGGCTCATTCAAGTCCGTAGGTTGGCCTCGTTGATTTGGCTTGAATCCAAAATACTGCCACACCGGAGAATCGAGATGTGTAGGTTTTGTAACCAATTCCATTTCACTTTAAATTCCCCGCGAGTAAGTCACAGGTTGTCTCCCGCTTGTCGCTATATTATTAATTTGGCTGCTACGCTGCTGTACGTGCACACAGAGTGTCCTGACCTGGCTGTGTGTCAGCCCCGCCCCTCACAGCGCGCATGGCCGGCAGCCACAGCTCGTCTGGCAGCCACAGCGCTCCTAGCTAAAATGCTGGTCACATCCTTATGTAAACAAACACGCATGTAAACGGCAATTTATCGAGCTCAGAAAAGTTATCGAGTCCATTTTTATTTATTGTACGATAAGTCAATTTATCGATTATCGCGACAGGCCTATGTGTGTGTGTGTGTTTAGCACGGGCACATAGTATCTGTCCCCGGCTGTTTGAAGAGCAAGCATGGGAAACAAAAGACAGTGTATACCTCTTTGCATCCAGCTAGTCACACACTCAGTTACATCACACTCCCTGTAATTTACATAATTAATAGATAGTTTAGCTTCTCACCATCATTTGCTGTGGCCCACTGATGTTAACGACCGTAACTGAAAGGCTGCTGTCAAACGTAAACATTCAGCCACATGACTCGCAAACTCTCGCGAGAGTTTTACACAAGACGGATCCTTTCTAGCCATAACCCTGCACCGGGCGCTGACATTGGCGCCCGGTGATCATCAGATTTGACGACGCTGATTGGCTGAAATTATGTTTCGGAGCCATAGCTTACAGATAGCAACAGTCAGCTGCTAGTGGCTGCTGCTGCACTGGTTGAGGGCTCCTCTCTCAGCGCCCAGACCAGAGAGGGTAATGATACACGGGCAAGGCCAGGCAGGAAACATGTGACTTATCAGTAACTTTAGACATCGTAACAGCATTTTAAACGAGATGTTATTGTAGATTATACATTTTACTGATACCAATTATATAATATTTACCTTGTTCATTAAAAATTAAAATTAAAAATATATATATTTTTTTAAATATATATTTTTCAATTTAAATTTTTAAATTTTTAATTTTTAATGTGGGAAGAGGTGGGGCGGCGCCCCTAACGCCCCTATGGGCCGGCCGCCACTGCATTCAAACATTCGAAAATGCTTTCTGCTGCTGCGGACAAGAAAGCCAAACAACTCACGGTCACCGAGGCATCAACCTCCAGAACCCTTTCGAGGGCTACAAGAAACGAAGTGAGTAGCCTACAAGATTGAAGCTGGTCAGATAACGAACGAGTAAATGAAAACAGAATGAGGCGGAGAAGTGTGTGTGTGTGTGGGGGGGGGGGTTGTGTGTGTGTGAGATTAAAATAGCCCAATTGCTTTTACAATAAATAAACATTGAATGTGTTTAATTGAATAGTAAAGGGGTTTAACGTCAGTGGCAGCTTGTGTGTGAGAGAGAATAAATAAGACAGCCCAATATTTTTACATTTTTTTAATTATTTTTTCCCGCATATTTTGCATATTTTGCAACTTTCCGCATATTTCGCAACTTCCCGCAATTTCACCGCATAAAATCACATAAAACCCCCGCATGTTTAATCGCATAATCAAGGATTTTAGCCCGCATAATCAAGGAATTTAGCCCGCATAATCAAGGATTTTTGCCCACGTTTTTCTGGAGGGTCTAATAAATAAATAAATATAAGTGACCGTACATGTAGAAATATATTAAAGATATATAATAACGTTTGTTCTGTTTTATTTTCGACTTTTATTTATTTATACATTCATGTATTTATTTCCATGTTTATTTATGCATTTATTCTTTTATTTATTTATTTGTGTATTTATTTCCACACTTATTTCTTTCTGTATTTATTTCCTCATTTATGTATTCCTGTATTTATTTATTCCTGTATTTATTTATTTATTTCCGTATTTATTTATTTATTCCTGTATTTCTTCAAACATTTATTTACACATTATTTTTTTTTTTTTTTAATACTTATGTCATGTTCTGTCCTCTATAATGTTATCCTCTAGGCAAGGACAATTAGATAGAATTCGAAGTACAACAACAACCTTTACTTCAGGATGTCTTTTGTAAATCAAAATGAAATAATGCATCTATCGCAAAGGGCCATGAAAATATGACTTCTCCAAAAAAAAGTATTCTTGTGACTTAACTTTTCCCATCTCAGGGGTAGGTTGACCCGCGTCAAGAGATTGAGCCATCTCGGGGTAAATCAAACAAATGGCTTTTTAAACCTGAGTTGTTTCTGTCTGCTTATTCAAAGCCAGTTCACAACATGTCTTTGGAGTAAGGCCATGGAACTGGTCAGTAGTCTTTAATCTGATGATAGCGTCGTCCTTAATGCTAATCTTTAGCTAAATTATTCACATGGTGTTACACCTTGATAAATAACCTGTTAGGCCCCAAGCCTGTTTTTCAGGTCTCAGGCTCGAAAATGACATTTCCAGAACAAATTACCATAACTACACTTCTAAAAGGGGAAAATTAATAATCTTTATTCTCAAAGTAACAATAAACCTGTGAGTTGGATGTAGAAAAGTCAGAATCAATATAGATGTTTTTTATTTTAAAGAAAATTCAGATTGAACATAGTAAAAAACCTGTAAATGATAGTGTCCGTCCAAAGATTATGTTTTACTTATAGTGAAAACTACCCTTGGATGATGGGTTAGTAGACTAAAAGCTTTAGGAATCCAAAGTACAACATTAGTACCCTGTATCAGGATTGATGCAAAACAAGTGAAATTTGACCTTTTTTAGAGAGGTTTAGAAAAAGAAACTCCACCTCTGGGGTGATTTGGGTAGAAATGGGCGTTTTTGCCGTTTTTCTGGAACCCATTGGTCGATTTTGATGATTGACATCTCTTTTTAACCGTTAGAGCCAATAGAATCAAGGTGAGGTTCCTAAATCCATCTAAACATTTCCATTGAGGAATGAGAGTGAAGCGCACACAGTTTTAATGTATTCCACTAAATAAAGAATGGGCCTGGGTCTAGTTTATGAGCATTAAGGATGTTAGCCTTATTGAACGTTAGCTAAACTGCATGTGTATTGGACAGATGATATTTGTGTATGTCCCCTTTAACTCAAAATATGTACGTATTGGTTTTAGCAAAATGTGGCAGGAGCAGCACTATAGCAGTCAGGGCAAAGTCAATAGTTGAATCTAACATGAAGAGCCTAGTAATTGATTGAAATCTAAACGCTAATAGGCTAGCTACTTAGAAACATTACTTGGCTAAAATCAAAAAGTAACACACCGGGTGCCAGTGGTCTTTTCTTTAACATCATTTGTTTGGATTCTATTGGGGATATTTACAGACTTATGCGCCCATTTGTCAATAATTTCAACATTAACCGAAGTGCAAATGATTGGATTAGTTTTCCAAAGCAAGCTGAATTTGCGGAAAAGGAAAATAAATCTCTGATTGGCTACATATAATCCCATGTGAACCCACACACAGGCAGAGAAGTTCACACATGACAAGCATTTTGTAAATGAAGGTTCAACAGTTTGGGAATTAATTCAACAAAAGAGAACCATGGTTCTGATAACATTTGTGGATTTCATTGAGATAAAACCAAGGAAATAGTCATGTTTACATCATAACGTTTGCTGTGACCAATGAGCATATATTTTAGAAAAACTACACAACATGCATATGTGACCAATAATTTGCACTACTAAAAGGCAATATCACGGTTGAGGCTTTAAAGTAAAAGATCTGGAGGCCATGTCTATAAATTAAAAAGTCTATAATCAAATAATGTATGAATCTGGGTTTGTACAGCCTGCCTGGTGCATGGCACAGGCACAACGTACACACACAGCACACACAGTACACAGAGTTTGACAAGAACATTCCCAGCTGAATATCTGAATGCTGGCCCCTCACAGGTAACACAGCCCCAGACAGCCAACACTTTCATACGATTTGGAACCAATTTTTTTTTAGTTGAAGTCGGTTGAATTGTGCTAAATTTCAGATACATTTTCTCCATTCATGCTACACATTTCTCTGTTATTGTCTTACCGGATTGCCTGATAACTGCAGGTGCACTGAATCCATTATGGATTGAGGTGCGCCTTTGAGGACTTGCTATATCTCAATAAACTGAAAATAAACAGGGATATCATCAATGTTTTTCAGCACAGTATCCACAGCCCCAAGCACCCACATTAAAGCACGGCAGGTGATCAAAAACGCTATGCTATATTATTGAATCTGTGCTTTAAATACACGCACACACACACTGTAATTGTAAAAAAACAGACGAGTAGATTCAGCAAAAAAACAAAAACATACTGTGCATGAAATATTCAGAAGCAGCCATGAGTTAAATTCTATCATATGGAAGAGCTCAGCTTTCCCATAGGCTGCTGCACTACAGAGAGATAGTTATTATAGACTGCACTGAATGCAGCGGAGTGGTCAGACAGAAATGATCGAACAAGAATTTAAACTTCCTGTGGATCTATTCCTGCTAATAGCAATGGCAGGTGAGTGTGTGAGTTTGTTCAGGTGTAAGGAAAACAACGCAAGCTGTGTGTCGTCAGGAGGGGGCGAGAGAAAAGTACAGAACACTCAGGAAGTCTGTTTCATATTGGTAGTGGTGTATGTAAGATTTTTACATTTTCTTTGCCTCAACCTGTGTGTGTGTGTGTGTGTGTGTGTGTGTGTGTGTGTGTGTGTGTGTGTGCGTGCGTGCGTGCGTGCGTGCGTGCGTGCGTGCGTGATGCGATGCATTGGTAGGATTTGTAGAGCTGTAGTCCGGAATAGTAAAAAGAAGCTTACAGCTTTCTCACCAGCATCATTATCATGAGCAGAGGTGTGTGTGTGTGTGTGTGTGTGTGTGTGTGTGTGTGTGTGTGTGTGTGTGTGTGTGTGTGTGTGTGTGTGTGTGACAATACAAGCCTTACCTAAGACAAATACCTTCTATACAAAATGCATTATAATGTGCATTGCTGGAGTACACACATTACACATAGCCGTGTGTTAACTGGCACAATGAGTCCAGGCAGGAGTGACAGGAATATTGTTGAATTTTGTGTCTTTCACATAAATTGAACCCGCTGGCTATAAAATAAAAAACGTACATCATACAGCAAGTATATCTCTTGCTTCATAGTTAGATAGATTGAAGTGTAAATAAACATATCAAAAGTAGAATGAGATATATCGATATAAGTCACTATACCAATATATAAAAACATGTATTAGAATAAACTATAACATACCAATCTATTACAACTCAAATACAAACCTACTTTACTACATACATCAGACACGTGTTCAAAGCATTTTTTTTAATTAAATGCAACTGTTGTGTCCCATCAAAAATGTTGAGTCTAGTCATGTTTCATGTTTTTGTGTAGTCATTTTTTATTTTGACACTCACCTGTTATGTTTCATTCCAGGTTCCTTGACTCCCTATCCGTGTGTCTCCCGCTCTCATCAGCACCAGCCCTGCACCTGATTGTTTCCACCTGTGCCAAGTTAAATCTTGTTTATATTCCCCAGTCTCCCCTTGTCCTGTCTCCATGCCAGTATTCAGCGTACCAGCGACTAGTTATTTTGACTCCAGCCTAATTTATGCTCCTGAAGTATTTTGTAAGTTTTGTTCCTCACTTTGTGAGCGATTTTCTTTTATGACTTTTTTGAAACCTTTTTCACCTCGTCAAGAGTGTCAATCCTTATTTGTACATCCTATTTTTGGAATAAAGTACTTTTCGCATACTTTACCTTTGTCCCAGGGTCATACATTTGAGTCTTGTACCTTGTGTTTCCAAGTTCATGACAGCAACGATAGTAGTGTAGAGTGAAGTGTGACTATTTATGGTTACTGAACGAGCAAAGCAGAGAGGAGTCTGGGTATTTGTGGGTACTTTGCCTCTAATATCAAAAAAGGACAGGTGCAGGAATGTGCAGGTTTGTATTCCACAATAAAACAGGGTTTGAATTTGTTCCACAGGGTTGAGTTCAGCCTGCATGTCAGACAGACTCTTTAAAGGAAACAGAACAGACAAATGGAGCAGAACTGTCGGAAGTTTTTACTCGATGAACTTCCCCCCCAAACATATTCTTCACCTCCAATGATTATAAAGCAGAAATAATTTAGAGTTTATTTATGAATAAAACATACTCAATTCACACTTGTAAACAAAGCAGGACCCTCCCACTATACTATTTGAAATACAAACCTTATGATACTTTGTACACATTAGTATCAGTGTCATGAGACATGTAAAAACAGGAAGTGTTTCTCCTCCGCTCGTTTGCTTCAGGGTTTCACTGTTCACACGCTTTCTGATAGACACATCAGAGTAGTTCAACTGTGCTAACTGTATCTAAAATGAGTTACCATAGCAGCAGCGCGACGTGAAAAGCCTCCGTTTACAATGCTTTTCAACAAATTAACCTTAAGCTAAAAATCTAATTGAAACAATGAGTAACTTTAACCTTTCTTTATTTGGAGAAAATGACGACGTAAATGAGTGAGGTCAAGCTAAAGAAAGAAACCCAGCTCCTCCTCAAGATCAAAGTAATTATTAATCCCGTAAGGCTCTAAACCAAGATCATCATTATGTTGTTCCATCCCCTGCAGTGGGAACATGATAAAGACACATGTTGGGCTTCTTCAGACATTTAATCCTCCAGTTCAGTAAGGTAATCTTCTATTTGTTGTGTTATGTGTCTTTTTTTTATCTTGAAAAGTGCTATATTAATTAAATGTAATATTATAGATATTATTATTATGTTTTTTATAGATTTTTCACGAATTTTCCACTGACGATGTTTAAGTTGAACATGCGCTTCCCACCTCTCACAACCAATTGGGAAGCAAATATCCACACCTTGATTTGTATACTTTGTCTCAGTGGAAATAGACATCAATAAATGCTGGATATGCTACTAGATGTCCGTATCATCTTTATGTGCACACACACTATTTATATCTATTAAGTACATTAACACTATCTAGATATACTTTTATTACATTCTATATATATTACTACTGCTGCTAGTTACATCAATATATATTACCTGCATTATCCTTTTTTAAAGCCTGTAAGAAATGACGTCCTCCCCCCATCGAGCTGTTACTCCCTGAAATACTCCAGTACAGGCTGACGGACACAGGGTGTACATCTGATCTCAAATAAACAGAGTCTAGGCTTTCAGAAAACTAAACTATTATCCGAAAATGTGAACGTATGAGGACAACTGGAGAACGTATTTCAGACCGGGCCATGAATAATAGCTAAACCAAAGTCAGTCCTAAGGGGGAGCAAAGGGGGCAGTGTCCCCATAATACTTAGCCCGGAGCCCCTCCTAAGATCATATTGGCTAATATTTTTTTGCATTTTCACCCAGATTTCCCCAGAGAGGGGAATTGTAATTATAAGTTGAGTTCAGTGCTTTGGTTCCCGTAAAATCTCATATGGATACAGCCTTAGGCCCACACTGCACGGTCCATTTTAATTATATGACATAAATGTTCAAAGATAGGCAGCTAAAATGCATATAATTGCTATTTGGATATTATTTCTGCTTGAATATTGTATAGTATATTTATCTATTACATTTAGCAGAGTGCACTTTTAAGCCTACAACTTACTGCCAATACTTACACTCTGTGTCAACAGCTCGTAAGAGCACTTGTATATTCATAGCAATATATATATATATATATATATATATATATATATATATATAGTTACAGATGAGCCATAAAGATCAGATTAAAAGTGGCATTCTCAAAATGGCGAGAAAATAGTGCCTCAATATGCTGATGTGTGTAGCAATACAACAGGGTAAAGCTTGTGCTTTGCTTTAAACATCTCTTCCTAGTCACACACGCACACACCCACCCACCCACCCACACACACACACACACACACACACACACACACACACACACACACACACACACACACACACACACACACACACACACACACACACACACACACACACACACACACACACACACACACACACACACACAGACTAATGTGTGTGACCTATGGTGCTAGCTTACGGCTCTGGGAACATTAGTGGTTCAGATTGAAACAAATGAAGACAGCTCTTCACTTAGTCACAGTCAGATGGAGCTAGGCAATAATAACACAAAGAGGGAGTGTGTGTGTGTGTGTGTGTGTGTGTGTGTGTGTGTGTGTGTGTGTTTTCAGCGTTACTTAATGATAACAGTATGCATCTCTTGGTATATGGTGCATGGCAGTGGTAATGTATTATTGCATGTGCTTATGCAGGTATGATCCGTGCGTATGTGTATGTATTTATGTGAATGCTTCTGTGTGTGTGTGTGTGTGTGTGTGTGTGTGTGTGTGTGTGTGTGTGTGTGTGTGTGTGTGTGTGTGTGTGTGTGTGTGTGTGTGTGTGTGTGTGTGTGTGTGTGTGTTTTGAGGTTAGAGCCAGTGAAGAATATATTGAGATGGAGATGATGAACACCTTCAGGGCTTTTTTGATGAGAGGCATGTGAATTAAAAACTGACAATACAAGCCTTGCCTAAGACAAATACCTTCTCTACAAAATTCATTATAATGTGCATTGCTGGAGTACACACATTACGTGTGTGTGTGTGTGTGTGTGTGTGGGGGTGTGTGTGTGTGTGTGTGTGTGTGTGTGTGTGTGTGTGTGTGTGTGTGTGTGTGTGTGTGTGTGTGTGTGTGTGTGTGTGTGTGTGTGTGTGTGTGTGTGTGTGTGTGTGTGTGTGTGTGTGTGTGTGTGTGTGTGTGTGTGTGTGTGTGTGTGTGTGTGTGTGTGTGCGCGTGTGTGTGTGTGTCTATGATGTATTGCAAATTAAGTTTCACAGTGCTTTTAAAAATCATTTATCGGGGCATCAAACAGATCTGCAGGGGTCATTCAGATTCTAAGAAAGAATAATGAAGAACAATGTAGCAGTGCCCCCCCCCCCCCCCCCCCCCACACACACACATGTATACACATTTGTACATTTCAAACCACTTCAACATGCCCATCATAATCTGCGTGCAGTCTCACGTTTGATCAAGCCCCAATTACCTTGTCTGGTGTCTGGAAAATAACAATGTGAATCAGTCCATGTCAGAGCAGGTACAAATGGAATGCTGTTACACTGATGAAAAGGCAGCAGAAAAACTGTTAAATGAACAGAAAGACGTTAATGTGCCTCTTTAAGCGGCTCTTCAGAGCACTCTGATAAATGCTATCTTACATTTCCGATACACCAAGAAAAGAAAATCACAAATTGAATAGACAGGAGGATACTCATGTCATGATGAGGTCTATTTAAACTGCAACAATATTAATAGATAATCAAAATCTCTTCAAGTGAGCAATTCAAAACAACTAAACTATAAAGACAGAATGCAGAGCCGAAATAAGTGAGTATTGGCAGTAGCACCAATCAGCAGTGCTTGAATTGGAATAAAAAAGGTACCAGTACTCTAAATCAGCAACAAGTATTTGGCACAAAGTCATAGTACATCCTATAATGCTGGTGGGTTTGTCTCTTTACTGTATATTTTAGAAAGGCTCACTGTACTTAAACAAAAGGACTCAGGGTGCATCTGAGATTAGAGGGGGTGCAGTGGTAAAGTGCTATTTTTATAAGTGGGGAGTGGACCTGACACCCTCTAGTCTAGGGGGGTCCGGGGTATGCTCCCCCGGGAACATATTTTTTTAAATATTGAAGTTAGATGCATCAATCTGGTGCACTTTGAGAGCAAAATGAAGAGATATATGGATACCTCTCAACATCCATAATGAAACAACTGTAAACAGATTTACTATTTCTTTATGGATATAAAAGAAAGTAAAGCTTGACTCCTACTGGCTGGTTAAATGACTCCTTGTCCCTGAGGCCACTACCAGTTTCTTTTTTTTAACCCTAACTCAGATTTTTTTTTAATGTTGGACTTAAATGCATCAATCTGGTGCATTTTGAGGGGGAAATAAAGAGACTACACCCATATGAAACAAAAATGTATACATTTAAATAATCATAAAATCATAAGTACATGGCCATAACCAATAACATACAATATCCAATATGAAAAAACATTGAAACTTGTTTATTTATTTGTTTTTGGTTCATTTATAGTTGTGAGTGTGTCTGGGCTCCTGAATCGGCCTCTCCTGTCTCCTTCCTCTCCACCCTACTCCTCTTTGAGGCAACAGCAAAGACTAGTTTTAGCTCTCAACAAGTTTATCTTACCTTTTTTCACCTAGTTAATATTTTGTTTGTATTATTCATGCATATTTTACTAATCACTACCCCCTCAAATGGAAATATGTGTTTACATAAATGGTGACCGAACCGTTTGAGACCCACTGAGATAACTTAAACTAAGTTAACTATCTAAAGACTCAGAGAGTAATTTACCTCACCAGAGCTGTAGTTATCAGCCTCTCAGTCTGACAGCAAAGGACTCTCCCTCCACCTTGTTGTTGAAAAAGCTCCTTATATCCGTTAGCGCAGCTAGCTAGCACCAGATGCTAACAACAATACACGTAACCGGTGCGCGCGCTTTCTCGCTCGCTCGCGCCACACATACACCAACACACACCCTCCCGAGCTTGAATGACACACAGAGACCAATCGAGAGCATTAGTATGATCTGTATGAAAGTGGCAATGTCGGCAGGCCACGTCATGTAGACAGCCAGTCACCCTCTGTGAGGCAGAGTCAGACCCACATTTGCGCTGCGTTGCGTTTACAATATATACGTATATTGCCGGCGGCTGAGTACTTCTCGACAAATGGGCTATCTAAAGTTATCACGGAACTTCTTTACTTTCGCACGGCGCAGCCGTGATTTGGCGCCAAAGTTCGCGTTCGCTCGATGCTAGGCCATCCCTCGCCATGGAACACGATGATGTCATAATTAATAATAATAATAATAATAACTTTTATTTATATAGCGCTATATAATATAATAATTCAAACTGACATGCTCAGAACACCACCAAACTTCACATAATGATTAACACTGCGGCCCTGAACAGCTCTACGTCAAATCCGATGTTACTTAATATGGCGTTACCATGGCAACGGATCCCTCGCCATAACACACGGTGTCGCTGTAACTCCAATGGACACGGTCCCATCGTCCCCCAATCTTCACTTTTATATCACCGGTGAATGCCTCTACAGCTCTACATGAAATCTGAGATCTCATCGTATGCCGTTTCCATGGCAACGAATCCCTCGCCAAAAAACACGATGTTCTGTTAACTCAATGGAAAATCGTCCAAACGGCACCAGACTTCATATGATGGGTGATGGTCAGGCCCTAAACAGCTCTATGCCAATTATGGGATGTCATCGTATGCCGTTTCCATGGCAACGCATCCCTCGCCATACAACTCTATGTTGTCGTAATTCAATGGAAAATCGTCCAAACGCCACCAGACTTCATATGATGGGTGATGGTCAGGCCCTAAACAGCTCTATGCCAATTATGGGATGTCATCATTTGCCGTTTCCATGGCAACGCATCCCCCTCCATAAAACCCAATGTTGTCTTAACTCAATGGAAAATGGTCCAAACGGCACCAGACTTCAGATCACAGTTAATGGTCCGGCCCTCAACACCTCAATGTCACAATAGTGAGTTTTCCTCAAAAGCTGTTGCCATGGCAACGCATCCCTCACCAAAATACCAGATGTTCTGTTAACTCAATGGAAAATCGTCCAAACGGCACCAGACTTCATATGATGGGTGACGGTCAGGCCCTGAACAGCTCTAATTCCATTATGGGGTGTCATCATATGCCGTTGCCATGGCGACAGATCCCTCGCCATGAAACACGGTGTTGTGTTAACTCAATGGAAAATCGTCCAAACGGCAACAGACTTCAGATGATGGCTAATGGTCCGGCCCTCAACAGCTCTACGCCAATTATGCGATGTCATCATATGCCGTTTCCATGGCAACGGATCCCTCGCCAAAAAACACGATGTGTTAACTCAATGGAAAATGGTCCAAACGGCACCAGACTTCAGATCACAGTTAATGGTCCGGCCCTCAACACCTCAATGTGACAATAGTGACTTTTCCTCAAAAGCTGTTGCCATGGCAACGCATCCCTCGCCGTTAAGCACGATATTGCTAAAACTCCTGTTTAAATGTTCAAAAAGTGTTCAAATTTCACATGTGTGCTAACGGTCAACCCCTCGAGACATATATGTGTCAGTTTTGAGATTGCGTCAAATGTCGTTGCTATGGTAACTAAATGGTCGCCGTGAAACACGGTTCTCTCATAACTCCAGTTAACTTGTTCCAAACGGCCCAAAACTTCACAGGTTTGATAACGATGCAGCCCTCAACACATCTAGGCGTATTATGGGGTGTCATCAAATTCTGTTGCCATGGCGACAGATCACTCCCCATCAAACACAATGTTTGTGATACTGCTGTAACTCCTGTGTACGTTGTCCGATCGGCCTGAAACTTCCCACGTTTGCCAACGGCCGAGTCCTCGAGACATCTGTATGACGTCGACGTGCGGACAACAGCCTGCGGAGCGTCGAAGACCCGCTCAACGCTGCTCGCAGCTTTAATTTAATTTGTTATTGATTGTGGATTTTGTATCCAGTTTTCATTTTATGTATCTTTATACAATGTTTACTACTTTGCTTATGAGGACAGACAGCCTTAATTACAGATTCTTGAAATTCAATTGTAATTTTATTTGTAAATAGTTACATTCATGTGGATTTATCCAGTTTGCACATTTGTATGCATGCACTTATAGGTGCATTTGTTGTTGTTGAAGGCCTGCCTGTTACAGTCTTTATTTACACTATTTTGTTGTAGGCCTACTGGCCTAGATGTTTATGCAGTTTTAAAGCACCTTGGCTTTGTTCTGAATGCACTTTGTTGTAGTTATCTTACAGAGAAAAGAAAATGCACTTGACTTGGAATTAATGTACTGTATGCTATCAAAAGTGCTGAATAAATGTTTTATGGACCCATAATAGTGATTATTATTTAAGTTAAGTTTAGTTTTGCCATAATCATATCTTTTTCCATAATCAGGTAGCTGAACAACATTGGTAAAAAATGTATACATATATATATATTTCTATTAATCATTTTCGGCCTTTCGGCATTCGGTTTTCGGCCAACTGTTTCCTATTTTCGGTATCGGTTTCGGCCAAGAATTTCCTATTCGGTGCACCCCCAGTTTATGTGATATTAGCCATTATTGTGAGGACAGCAGACTGGATGAGGGGTATCACTCTGAACTGTTGCCTTGGCTACCAGGACCAGCCAATGACATCATCATCCATCATCAACTCTAACATGACATATTGAAATTAAGATATTAACAGAATGAGTTTGACCAGGTTGTACAACAGAACTCTAAATGCAGTTAGTTTAGTTACAGGCAATAAACCATATTTGTTGTAAATTCTCCTTGTTTTCCAACCAGTTGAGCCCCAAGCCTGTTTTTCAGGCCTCGGGCTTGAAAATGACATTCCCAGAACAATTGACTTCCCTTCTAAAAGGGGTAAATTAATGATCTTTTTTCTCAAAGCAATGATAAACCTGTGGGTTGGATGTAGAAAAGTTAGAATCAATATAGATTTTTTTTATTTTAAAGTAAATTCAGATTGAACATAGTAAAAAAAATGTAAATTATAGTCTCCGTCCAAAAAAAAACCGTTACTTACAGTGAAAACCACCCTTGATTGATGGGATGGTAGACTAAAAGCTTTAGGAATCCAAACTATAGCATATAATAAGTACCCTGTATCAAGATTGATGCAAAACAAGTGACATTTGAAATTTTTTGAGAGATTTAGAAAAAAAAAAACACTTCTGTGGTCATTTGGGTGCATTTTCCATATCGTTGGTCCCCCTCGGTCGATTTTGATGATTGACACCTATTTTTAACAGTTAGAGCCAATAGATTTGAGGGTAAGTTCCTAAAATCCCTCTAAACATTACCCATTGGTGAATGAGTGATGCGTAGCCAGAATGCCCAAAACCGGAAGCTGTCATACACTCTCGTAGTAGCTAATATGAAATCTCAGTTGTTGACATAAATATAAAGATGGATTATCAGTAATAATTTCAAAGTGACACAGACACATCGGATTAACCTTCAGCAGCGTTTATATCGTTTTAATGCCATTGAACACAACTTTTGATCGGAAACAGCAAAAGGACAATGTCCCTTGTTTGCTACCTAAAGCTACGTTGTGTGATGTCTGATTTGGTTTCCCATGCCGTGAGGTCTGATCGCTCAGTGATGATACTTATATCTCTGGAATCTGTGGAATCTCAGCTTGCTAATCGAAATCTTGTTTGTGCAGGTCCGATAAGTAATAAGAGTATTTTAACGTGAGTTATTTGCTGAGTGCGTTACCATGTTTTCGCTCAGGGCTAATTCAGAGCCTTTGTTATTACCCTTATGTTTTGTTTTGCTAAAAATAGTTAATATTGTCTGATAGCTGAGTTTCTTCCCGTTAAGTGGATATGACACATTCATAGTTTATTAAATGTTAAGAAGCCCTCAGACGCTGTTTCTGTTTCTTGCAAGATGTTGAGTTTTGCCCCCGCCCCGCGGGGCCGTGGGGTTCTGCGTATATTATTATATTTTAGTCAGGCACATTTAGGGACAGCTAAAGTAGCGCAGCTGCGGGTCCGCGCTCTATATACACATGTGCGTTACAGCGCTCATGTCAGGACACAACCCAGTCTCATGGCATTTCGTGTTCACCAACACGATTTTTCCCTTTTTTTCGTGCTGAACAGCACGATTTTAAAAGCAATGTATTTCTATTGGAAGTCTCATGGCATTACGTGTTATAGGAAGACCGGAAGCTGTGTGGTTCATAAAAACATGTTCTTACTCAATATCAAGCCACGATTATTGCTTTTATTTTAAATCGTATAATTTCGGACTTTTGCCGACTTTTGACTTTTTGTCTGTAAGGAAAATAAATGGGGCTCAGAGCCTCAGAATACTGAAATCTTTATTTTTTAAATATTTTTTTCCTTCTAATTTGTTATTCTTTTCAAAATAACACACTGTTATTTACTCAACAATAAAACACAATTATCCTTGTTTTTATTTATTGGTTTATTTCCATAATCTCCGGCTTTTTTGGCGTCCGTCAGGAACTGAATTTCAAAATAAAAATAACCGAAAACAGACGTAGGCCTCTAAGAGTTTAGGATGGCCGAAGACACTACACTACCCATAATCCCCAGCTATCGTTTAGTTTGGCAGTCAAACAGCTGTTTGAAATTGAATGAAACCACGCCAGACTATCCAAAACTGGAATCGAACGCGCCCCACAGAACAACACATACTGGCTATTGTGTTTCGCAAAATGTTCTATCGGACGTCTCTACTGAACGTTTTCGTTTTTCCCACAATTAGAAGTTGCCATGACATTGGTGTTATCAAATGTGAAACATATAATTAATACATGGGTGAAAATCGCTTGTCTCCATAATGCGCAGCATTAATATATACCCACATGACAGCTCCTTGTTACTTTGTAATTTTACTCCACTACAATACAGAGGTTAACCTGATATTTTTACTCCACTACACTTATTTGAGTTACTTTGCAGATTCTGATTAATGATGTGAAATATAAACAACCCTTAAATAAGGCTTTAGTTACACCTGACTAAAATGCAGGTAAGGTGATTGTCAAGTGCCAACAATCAGGAGAGATATTTGATAGTGGGTGGTTGAGAAGACTAAACATTTATCTGCAATTGACATGAATGGAAAACGAGAAATAAAATATATTCATTACTCGTTATTCTCTACTAATAGTTCATTAAAGACCGTATATTATGGCTATTTTGCACATCCCTTTCAAGATTTCAAGATTTTCAAAGGTTTATTGACATATCATATACACAACTACGGTGTATGCAATGAATGAAAATATTGGGTCACAGGTTCCTCAACAGCGCATTACAAGACATCTATCAATATGTGTGTACCACCACCATTAAACTGTCATATTCTGCACATTTATTATACTATCTACATACATAAGAGTATAATTCATTTGTATGATATCAGTTAAAATAAGTGCTTCAACATAGTTAACATTGCAGGAAAGCAATATATTAGGCGTTAAGTACTTTGTCAGGCTTAATATTTATTTGTCGATACCCCCAAAGCTTTTTTCTTATTTAAAAGAAGACCTTAATCTAAAGTATTATTTAATGTTTGAATAAAGGTTCATTCGTTTTTCTGTTTTGCTTCTCCTCCTATTAATATCTTTGTACATCCTGCACTAAACTGTTTTATTGTAGAGATCACTTATAGTATCTTCTTGATTTTTTATATTTTATATTTCTATCACAGACCTTCTACTTTCCCCCTATGAAAGTATGTACTCTTAATATTTTTGTAATCAAATATAACACATAAAAACAATAATTAAATAACGTGCTTTAACCACTAGGCGGTGCACACAAGGTACACACAGCAATAATAACTTTGTATTATTAGTGTAGAACACTCAACATCTGAAGATGTGTAGTTTTATTCATGCTTTCACATAATTGTACAGCATATTGCTATACTATTTCAGACTCAGTATTTACATTCTTATATTCAAAGAAAATCAGTAATATCTTTACAAACTACAAGTCCTTTTATATCAGCTGTGCACCGTTATGGTGTAAATATAACCTATCTATGAATTAGATCAAATGTAAAAGTCAGCCGAATTAGTGTTGATACTGCCAGGAGACGTATTGTGTGAAGAGAAATTGAAGATATTGTTTAATTGTTGATATATTTATGATCAACGTCAAGTATTCAGTTTCGGCGGCATTTCTTCCAGTTTTTCCAAAGGTCATCTCATTAGGGCTCTATAAATAAAGAACTGTAATATGTAATGCAGCCAAACCGTGTATTACAATGCCGTTATGTGATGACTTTCAAAGAGAAAAGCAAGAACACTCGGAATTAAGTATTATTTTATTCTTTTAAAATGTTTTTCCGATTTCATATCATATAAACACCAAATCCCAACATGCATTGCGGCTAAAACATCCAATTAGCGAGCTTAAACCATAGCTGAGGATCTTGGGTAATCGCTCGAAATGCCTTCGTCTGTTTCCGGTTATTTTTATTTTGAAATTCAGTTCCTGACGGACGCCAAAAAAGCCAGAGATTATGGAATTAAACAAATAAATAAAAACAAGGATAATTGTGTGTTATTGGTCAGTAAATAATTTTGAAAAGAATAACAAATTAGAGGGAAAAAAAGATTTAAAAAATACAGATTTCAGTATTCTGAGGCTCTGAGCCCCATTTATTTTCCTCACAAACGGCAACAAAAATCAGAAATTATACGATTTAAAATAAAAGCAATAATTGTGGCTTGATATTGAGTAAGAACATGTTTTTATGAACCACACAGCTTCCGGTCTTCCTATAACACGTAATGTCTTGAGACTACCAATAGAAATACATTGCTTTTAAAATCGTACTGTGCAACACGAAAAAAAGGGGAAAATTGTGTTGGTGAACACGAATCAATAGATTAAAAATCGTGTTGGTGAACACGAAATGCCATGAGACTGGGTTGTCCTTTCATCAGACGGGAAGCGAAAGAACGAGCAAGACCCATTGCTGGTATGATAACAACCTGGTACTAAGCACACAGGCATCTTGTTAAAGTTATCTTATCTTAGCCAGCGCCATATAGATATATAGATTCTATCTATATGGCGCTGATCTTAGCTATCTCTTAGTGGAGGAAAGCAATTGTGACATCACTAACGCGACTCTGGGATTTGTAGTCTTTCTAGTTGCGTATTTTTCATAGTCTTAAATTTCAACAGTTTTATGACAAACTGTGACTTTTTTGACATGGACATTTTAGTGAAGTGCACGCGTTTCAAACAAGCATAGTACAAAATTGCGGCGCAACTTGGTGGGTGGTACCCTGGAAAGAAATCTCTGCGTGAGAAATACAAGGTGTGGCGTGTGAGCGTGTGAATGGAGTGAAAATTGTGTGTCTCACGCCAAATGCGTGAGACTTGAGAGCTCTGAGCTACATGATGACATCAACAAACAGCTGACGGCCCACCCGAACAGTGTATTCATTGTAGCAGGTGATTTTAACCATGTTAATCTCAAAGCAGTCATGCCTAAATTCTATAAAAATGTGAACTTCCCAACAAGAGAAAACAACGTCCTGGACCAGGTCTACACAAGCATCCCAGGGGAATTTAAAGCAACAGCATCCCCACATATAGGACAATCTGAATACATCTCACTAATTCTGACTCCAGCTTACAAACCACGGATCTGCAAAACAAAACCAGCTATCTGGACAGTACAAGTGTGGTCTGAGGAAGCCACCTCAATGCTGCAAAACAGTTTTGAACACACAGACTGGGATTTGTTTGCTGAAGGGTCGGATCTTGGGGAATACACTGAGACAGTACTAGGATACATAAACTTCTGCACAGCAAATGTTTTAACTCAGAGGACATTAAAGCTGTTTCCAAATCAAAAGCCATGGATTACTAGCAATGTGAAGTCATTGCTTAAGGAGCGGGACGCAGCATTCAGGTCTGGGGACAAACAATCCTACTGTGAAGCACAGGGGAAACTCAAGAGGGGCATCAGGGATGCTAAGCACGATCACAAGCAACGTATTGAGGATCACTTTGCTAACAACAACCCCCGCAGCATGTGGAACGGTAACAAGGCACTAACCGACTACAGAAGCACCAATCTGCTGCCCAGCAATGATGCAGAACTCCCTGATGCCCTAAACCAGTTTTTCGCTCGCTTTGACATCCCGGGAGGGGAATCTGCTCCACTCATCCACCCACCTGCTGAGGAGACAACGCTGGTTCTACAGCACCTCAGGTAAGGACCACTCTGAGGAAAATCAGACCAGCTGAGAGAGGTGTTTACTGATATATTCAACCTCTCATTGCAACAAGCTACTGTTCCAACATGCCTCAAATCCTCAACCATCATTCCAGCGCCTAAAAAGACATCTGTATGCCTAAATGACTATCGCCCAGTCGCGCTTACACGAATAGTCATGAAGTGTTTTGAGAAACTGGTGCTTTCCCATATCAGAACAATCATCCCATCTGACCTTAACAAGCATCAGTTTGCCTACAGGCCAAACCGCTCCACAGAAGACGCCATCAACTCAGCCCTCCACACCTCTCTGACACATCTGGAACTACCAGGCAGTTATGTGAGAACGCTATTTGTGGATTTCAGCTCCGCATTCAACACCGTCATGCCCCACAAACTGGTCAGCAAACTGAGTATTCTTGGCTTTGGCTCTTCACTTTGCTCGTGGCTCATGGACTTCCTGAGTGGCAGACCATAGCAAGTCAGAGTTGGTAAGCACCTATCATCCGGCAGTGGCTCAGTCAGTAGGGGCTTGGACTGGGAGCTGTAGGGTCGCCGGTTCAAGTCCCAGACCAGACCTAAAATGTGGAGTGTGGACTGCTACTTGGAGAGGTCCCAGTTCACCTCCTACCCTGCCGTGGTGCCCTTGAGCAAGGTACCGGACACCCCCCTTCCCCCCTCACTCCCATTGCTCCCCGGGCGCTGTACACTAGCTGCCCACTGCTCCTAGTACTAGACCCCTGGTACTAGGATGGGTTAAAAGCAGAGGCCAAATGTCACTGTGCTGTGTGCTCTGCATGTGTGACCATTAAAAGAGGGTTTCATCCCTCCCAATTATATTCTATCATCCCCCTTATACTAAGCACAGGAACCCCACAAGGTTGTGTGCTTAGTCTGATGCTATTCACACTCTTTACCAACGACTGCACCCCCATCCACACCTCCAACTCCATAGTCAAATTTGCAGACGAGACCACAGTAGTCGGTCTTATTACAGACAATAATGAGACAGCCTACAGGCTTGAATTGGAACATCTGACGCAGGGCCGGCTCTAGACAATTTGCAGCCCTAGGCTAGATTTGAGTTGGCGCCCCAGCCAGAGAATCTTACAATAGAAAATATAAAGATCAATAGAGTATCCAAGGAATACACAATAGAATGGGGGGTGGACGTCACATCCTCTAGGGGGGTCCGGAGGTATGCCCCCCCGGGAAGATTTTTTTTAACATTTTAAAGGTCACATGTCAATATCAAGCCACACTTATTGTTTTTATTTCGGCTGTGACTTTGTGTGTGTTCAGGTTGAGTTTGGCTGCGTTTGGCTGTGTATCGCTAAACAAGGAAATCACGGAGGGGCGGGGGGGGGGGGGGGGGGGGAGAGGGAGGAGCTGCAGTGAGCCATTTAGTGGAGAATACACATACTTTACAGAGATGCTGTATGCGAAACCAATGTGAGTTTGGAAAATTGCATAGTATTTTTCTATTTTAGTATACCTCAACAATGGAATTGTGACCAGTGGAAATGGCCATGACATGTGACCTTTAAAGTAAAATGCTTCAATCTGGTGCACTTTAAGCAGAATTACTACTAGATCTAGGGGGTACAACTGTAAACACCCATATGAAAAAGATTGGTTTACATTTTATTAATCAAATAAGTATGTGAACATAACCAATAACCTACCATAGCCAATAACAAATAAATGTAACTTATTTTATTTTTGTTGTTCATTCATATCTTATATTTGACCTATTAACATTTATTTATTTGTGCATTTTTTTTAATCTCTCCAGTTTAAACAATATTTTTGGTTTACTGTCCTATAGTATACATTGAAATGATTTCAAACCTGTTTTATCCCAATAATTATAAAGGAGTGCCTTGGAAATATTTGTTTACATAAATTGTGAACAAACCGTTTGAGACCCACTGAGATAACTTAGACTAAAGTGAACTATCTAAACACTCAGAGTCCTTTACCTCACTGAGCTGTAGTCATCAGCCTCTCAGTCTGACTGGAGAGGACTCTCCCTCCACATTATTGTAGAAACGTCTTCTTCTAATATCCGTTAGAGCACCTAGCACCAGATTCTAATAACAACTGCGCCGGTACCGGTGCACCCTCCCTCTCTCCCTCATTCGCTCCCAATCTCACTCGCACTTTGGCTGTGAGCTGCGGGCGCCAGATAAGCCAACATCCCCCATTTTCATCACTTACCATCGTACAGGACAAATTAAAAGTGTAACCGGGGTCAAAAAAGGGCGTTACATTTACTTAATTATGAATGTTGTTACATCAAGGCCGAAAATTAGGATGAGCACCAACGGTCAAAAATGTTTTTCTACCAGCGCAGCGCCTCCCCAGATCTGGCGCCCGAGGCGAACATCTATAACGCCAGTGCTACGGGCCGGCCCTGATCTGACGGACTGGTGTAAGGAGCACAACCTTGTCCTTAACACCTCCAAAACTAAGGAGCTCATTGTTGATTTCAGGAGGACAAACAAGGAAGTCCATCTCCCCCTCCACATCCATGGAGAAGCAGTGGAGAGCGTGGAAGACCTACGGTTCCTTGGAGTCAACATCTCCAATAAATTAACATGATCCTCAAACACCTCAAACCTGGTGAAAAAGGCACAGCAGAGACGTTTTTTCCTGAGGAAACTGAGACAGGCCAGGCTTCCACAAAAACTGCTAGTAAACTTCTATTGGTCGACCATTGAAAGCACCGTGACCACCTGCATAACTGTGTGGTACACCAGCTGCACAGCCGCAGAGCGGAAGGACCTGCAACGGGTGGTGAAGGCTGCTCAGCGCATCGTTGGGACTGAGCTGCCCAACCACCACAACATCTACAGGAGTCGACTGCAGAAGAAAGCCAGCAGTGACATCAGAGACATCACAGACCCCGGCCACTCACTGTTCGAACTGCTGCCGTCCGGCAGACGGTTCAGGTCAATAAAGTCACGCACCAACAGACTGAAGAACAGCATTTTTCCCCAGAACTGTGACCTCCATCACTTCCATCCCTGTCCAACCACAAAACTCACTATAACTTTGAACATGCACACATACAAACACACTACCTCCCATCAAAGACTGCAGCCAAAAATGCCATATGTTATTTATTTATTTGTATATTTATTAAGTATCAAACAGATATTTTTAGTCACTATTTATATTTAAACATTGTACCTTTTCTTTATTAAATAATCTTTAAAAAGGTATTTTTAACATTCTGGTAAAGTGCATTTAAGTGATGACCCTGATCAGGGTTGGGAGGGTTACTTTGTAAATGTAATCAGTTACTGATTACTGAATACATGGCTCTGAAAGTAATCTGAATACAGTTACAGTTACGTGTCTAAAAAAAGGTAACGTAATCAGATTACTTTTAGATTACTTTTGGATTACTTTCTTTTTCCATCACAGATGGATATGTTTTGGTTAACAGGAGACATAAAAAGCAAAAGGAAACTGAACGTGTTTTTACTGTTTTAATGGCTTATCAAAAGCACAACTGAAACATCACATCTGAATCGATGTAACAACATAATAAACGTTTTGGGGATGCAGCTTGGGATGTGAGGAGTGAGGGACACAGCTTAGAACGGTCGTGTCGCCTTCTGTCCTGCCCAGTGGTTGCGTTAGACTTTTTCGTTGTCCGTCATTTTGACGGACAGGATCGTAAAATTTCCGTCATAATCCATTATTACCCGTCATTTTATTTTTCATGTTTTAATGATGAGATGAGACATATTTAATATTTATGTTTGGGTACTGAGCAGCAAATGTTCATTCATTCATTTTTTTAAATGATTCATACAAAACTTTTAAGGGCATGGAGAAAAAAAAAGATGAACAGAGACACCGACCATGTGGTAACTTTTCATGTCAACACGAACATGAATGATTTATTTGTTCCTGCACTGACAGCACAGCAGAGGGGGGCAGAGGCCGCTAAAAACACAGCGACAATTGTGCCTAAACAGGCAAATATGAACAATGCCATCGTTTTAAATTAGACAATTACAATCAAAATATAAACAAAACATTTACAAGAACAACTCAATTGACCTGCTGTAGCCTAGCCTGAACGTTGATTTCTGCATCGTCGTGCACCCTCGGACAAATCCGTTACTCATCTTAGCTTTTCTACAGATGTCGCAAAACATTTTGCTATCTTCCCTCCTCAGCCACTTAAACTCTTGCTCCCACTGAACCCGGTACTCCCTCTTGAACTCATTGCCACTTGCTTGCCCCTCTGCCGCTGGCTGAACGTTGTCAGTTTTAGTCTTACTGGCTTGTCCTTCATCCTCCACCGCATCAATCCCTCTTTTTTCACCTCGTTTATCCACACCATCACAATTACTGGGCTTACTAAAAAAGCTTCGGACGATCAGCTGCCGTGACATTTTGCGATTGCTAAAGCCGGTTAAACAACGAGATAATCAACAAGGTCAAAAACAAGACTAGACAATAGCTACTTAATATACACACACTCGCCACCAACTGGACAGGGGTGTGAATGACTAAATAATAGTTACATACTGCAGTACAGTAGATCGCCCTCAGTCTACCTGGCCACTAAGGATGAAATATAATGTGGGCCGCTGGTGGACATTTTGGCGCTGTTCCGAGTTGTGTTCTAATCTGTCAAAATTACGGACTGCTTTCAGATTTTTCCGTCATTGTTAGAAAAAATCCGTTATTGACAGAAAATATTCGGTTAACGCGACCTCTGGTCCTGCCAGTGTTGGCTGGACATGAATTAAAATGTCGAACTCGGACTTCATTTTAACCCTTTGGAGTCCTGGGCTAATTTGGCCGTTTTCGCATACTTTTGATTTGTCTTACTAAACCCCATTAAGAAATGTTTGGCATGTCAATGTTTGGTATCTTTTTTTTAAGGACAACCTCACCTATATATAACCTGATAGTTATTTATTTCATTTTGAGATACTATATGAACATTTTAGATCCAAAATCACAAAAAAAACGTAAAAACAGATTTTGAAAATGATATTATTTTTCCGATAGGTAACACAAACATATACAACGAAACCATTTGAAAGCTTGAAATATATACATTGGATGTCACTATGATAATGTGAAAGTTTGATTGAGGTAGCATGAACCTATATACACATTTTATGAACAAATAACAGCTGTATCCATAGGCTTTTTTTCCTCATTTCTCAAGTTCTGTCAACAGTAGGCACAACAAAACATTTAAAAGCTTAAATAATGTACATGGGATTTCATTTTGATAAGGCAAAAGTGTTATTATAAATATAATACAAATATATATAGGCCTATATACACATTATGTACAAAAATCTGTTTTTTCTGTCTTTATCTGTGCCACGCTTCAAAGCAGTTTCTGTCAACTACGACACAGAGGGCAACATCATAGGCTCCTCCTCCTCCTCCAAGTCAAAAAACAAGCTCATAGCTTGACTCACGTTCAGAGTTCTCTTCATCATAGTTGAATCTTCAAAACTCTAAATCTATCTAACTATATCAACATTTTCAGTGTTTGTCTGTGACTTTACTTCAATCGTAGTCTCCCGCCATCTCTCTTCGTCTCTCTTCGTCTCCCGCCGCCTGTCTTCGTATATCTTCGTCTCTCTCCATTTCCCGCCGCCTCTCTTTGGTTCCCACCGTCCCTCTTCGTCTCTTTTCGTCTTGCTTCGTATCACTCCGTTTAACTGATTACCTCACCCCTTCCTGGTAAATACATCCTGTTGAGCAGAATATACAGTTTCCAGTATTTTCCGTTTCGTAAAATGATCAAATACGGCGAGGATATTAAAATATGTGCTTCCATTATTCATACTTTTGAAATATATTTGTATTAACTTTATATCATCGTATCTCCGTGTTTATTGGGTCTTTTTGCATGAAACAAAGACTGGTATATAGTTTCAAGCCAGTACTTTCGACAGAAATACACATACTGTATACATCCTGTGTAGCGTGAGACATTTCTGCAGCACGTTATATCAGTCACCAATGTGGTTAGCTAGCTATATTCACGGAGAGAAATCACACACAACCATCATCTCTTTGGTCGGAGTTCACAAGACCGTTTATTGTGCGCATGCTCGCAACAGCATCCCAGTGTGCCCAGTGTGCACGCAGGCAACACATGTTCCAAATGTAACTAATGTGATTGGCTTAACATGGCTTTGTCATATAACTAAATATGCTCAACACTCCCACTCAAAGACATGTGTATAGCTCTCTATAATGGTAAATAAAACCAAAAATACAAAACTCCAAAAAAAATAAAACATTTGGCATACTGGCAGTGTTCTTAAGACTTCAAAACATTTACATCTGCCAGTTCACATTACTCTCCAAACAAATATCCCTTGAAACTCTCAAACTTAGCCTTTGTCACTGGCTTGGTAAAGACATCCGCTACCATGTTTGCAGTAGGACAGTATTCTATACATATTTTCCCTTCTGTGTGTGCAGACCGTACAAAGTGATACTTTATGTCAATATGTTTGCTTCTCTGTCTGCATACTGGGTTCTTAGATAAAGCTATCGCCCCCTGGTTGTTCTATAGTACCCTTTAAGTACCTCAGTAGGTGTTTGGCTGTAGCCCAATGCTGCTGCTTTGGTTCTGCTAGGTATTGAGATAGTTTACTAACCACCCAGCTCAGGTCAGGTCTAGTACATGTCATAATGTATATCAAGCTACCTACTATCTCTCGGTATCCTGTTGAATCAATCACTTCACCCTCACTGTCAAAGTTTAACTTTTGCTCACATGGGGTGGATCTCGGTTTGCATTCAGACATTCCAAATTTTGCTAACATCTTCTCTATATGTCTCTTTTGAGTCATTTTGATCTCTCCATCACTCTGTCTGAAATCGATACCCAGGAAGTTTTTAAGTGGACCCATATCCTTCATCTTAAAACTTTTGTTCAACATTTCTTTGACATCAGTGAGTAAGGTGTTGTCACTCGCTGCTATGATTAAGTCATCCACCCATACTAACAGAATCACTTTCTCATTCTCAGTATTTCTGCTGTAGACACAATGATCAGCATCATTTTGCACAAAACCGTTCTCTGTAAGGTGATCATGCAGTAACATGTTCCAGTTACGTCCGGACTGTTTTAAACCATACAATGACTTGTTTAGTTTACACACTAAGTGTTCCCCTGTTTTTGATTTGATTTCAAAACCTTCCGGCTGCTCCATATATACCTCACAGTCGATTGGAGCATGGAGGTAAGCAGTCTTCACATCCATTTGGTGTAAAGTAAGATCCTCCTGTACAGCCACCTGCATTAATGCTCGTACAGAGGTCATGTTGGCTGTTGGTGAAAAGGTCTCTTTATAATCAATCCCTTCAACTTGACTATACCCCTTTGCAACATATCTGGCTTTACAAATCTCAGATCCATCTGGGCTCTCTTTCACTGCATATACCCAGCGACCTCCCACTGCTTGTTTGCCTCTTGGCAGTGGAGTCAGAGTGAAAGTTTCATTCTCGGTCAAAGAATTAATCTCCTCTTTCATCGCATCAGCCCACATTTTTGACTTCTTAGAGTCCATTGCCTCTTTAAGTGTATTAGGTACACCATAAGCTACTCTGTAGAAATAATCTACATTCTCACTTTCGTCACCATCACACTCAGCTTTACACTGGTACTCCTTAAAGTATTCTGGAGCCTTTCTCTGTCTCGTAGGGTATCTCCTTTCTCCCTCTTCTCTCTCAGTACTATCTATCTGGGTTGGACCTGCCTCAGCAGTCTCTTCACCACTGGACTCTTTACGCTCCTTAGGCTGTCCCTGTACCTGGTTGACTCTCTTTGGTGGTGTATCTGCATAACTCTCAAAGTCTTCCCCCATGTCACAATCTGTCTGAGTCTGTCTATCTGCGCTACCTTTGGTGATGAATTTCACCAGCCTATGTTTTAGGACTTTTCCTGTCTCAGGATAATACACATTGTATGCTGGACTGTATTTGTCATAGCCTACAAGGATCCCCTTTTCACATCTAGAATCCAGCTTCTTTTTATCCTGCTTATATACATAGCATTCAGAGCCAAATATCCTCATGTTAGATAGGTTAGGTGTTTTTCCTGTGAAAACACAGTAAGGTGTCTGCTCTAGCCGCTTACTGTAGCACCTGTTGCGGATTTGAGCTGCTGTCTGTACAGCATATGTCCATAATTGCTTTGGGAGGTTACTCTCCAATAGCATGCATCGTGACATCTCAAATAAGGTTCTCCAACCTCTTTCGGCAGTTCCATTCTGATGAGGTGAGTAGGGTGCACTCTTCTCATGCCTTATCCCGTTACTCCTAAGTAGAGACTGGAACTCTTGTCCCGTAAACTCTGTGCCGTTATCAGACCTTATGCACTTTATCTTTCCATATGGCGCTACATCTGCTATGAATTTTTCAGTAGCTTTTGTCGCGTCACTCTTTGCTTTGATAAAGTATGGAAAAATCATCCCACTGTAATCATCAGTAAATGCTATTGCATATCTGTACCCATCTTTATCTGCTGGTTCTATACGACCGCATAGGTCTGTGTGAACTAGCTCTAACACAGTTGTAGCTTTAGCATCTGCATGCCTGTTTCTGCTTTGTGTAAATTTGCCCTGTGTGCATATTTCACAGTTTTGATTGGACATGTCATGTTTCCCTTTTATAGAAATCCCTTCAACCACCTTCTCTAATTTTGCAACATCATCAAAATTGCAATGACCAAGTATCCTATGCCACGTTTGAATGTCATGACACCCATACATTTCATCAACATTTTCATCCTCTACTGTGCTAAGGTAATACAGCCTACCATACACGTCCATTTTGAACTTGGTACCATTCTTGTTGACCAGCCAGTCATTACCGTCCTTGAAGTGGACCTCAGCTCCGTTGGCTGTCGCTGCTTTGACTGAAAAGATGTTTTGTGGAAAAGATGGGATGTAGAGCGCTTGCTTGAGCCTCGTTTTCACCTGTCGTCCTTCGCTGTCCAGCAAACAGACTTCAGCGTCTCCCCTCATCTTCGCCATCCCGCTCACCTTGGATCCGTCGGCCAGCTCGATCATGTGGTCCTCGGGTCTGAAGCTCTTGTCAACTGTTTTGAACTTTGTGGCGTCGTTGATCATGTGTGCTGTGGCGCCGCAGTCGACCATTAGACCTTTCTTGTTCCCTCTCTGTGTAGGGCAGTCACTCATCCTGAAGAAACTGAAAGATGTTGGCTCTGCCCCCGTCTCTTCATCAGCTTTCTTCACATGGTCACGGCCTCGTCCTCGACTGCGCCCCATTCCTCGCTGTGGTGTGTCCCATTTTCGTTCCTCTCTTCTCACGTGGTACCCGTCAGGACATATTCTGGCCATGTGTCCCTTTTTACCGCACGTGTAACACTCAACATCAGCCAGGTCCATTTTCTTTCCTCTTCCTCGTCCTCGTGACCTCGTTGCCCCGCTAGATTTCATCACGTTGTCTTCTTCAACATTCACGTCACTCTTCCCATATTTTTCTGTACTCTCATAACTTCGCAGTTTCGTTTTAAACTCGCCAAACGTTACAGTGTCATTCGTCTGGGTGATGTGCACGACGAATGGCTTGTATGAATCAGGTAGCCCCTTAACTACCATAGCTATCTGAAGCCCATCACTAATGTGCTCTTCTGCTCTTCTCAATGACGTGAATATAGTTTCTGCTCGAATAATATAGTCAGTGACCGTTTCATTGCTAGCCTTATGGAGCGAGGAAAGTTCACAGTACAAACTCACCACGCGGGGTTTGTCTTTTCCTGCATAGTGCTCGCGAAGAATATTCAGTGCTTTTCTTCCATCACGTTTCGCGTCCCTCATTACTAACGACAAGCTCTTGTTGTCCAGACATTGCACTAGCTCTGCATATGCCTCACCGTTCTTGGTTTCATCTTCCGCGAGAGTTTCTTCGTCATACCCATCTATCTCCGGGTCTTCCGAGATAACTTCTCTGAGACCACGTAACTCCATGTGCGCGAGGAACCTCGTCTCCCAGAGCTCGTAACTTTTCTCTTCACCGTCGAATAAAAGTCTGAACCACCTTTGGCCTGCATGACTGGGCCCATAACCTGTAGCGTGAGACATTTCTGCAGCACGTTATATCAGTCACCAATGTGGTTAGCTAGCTATATTCACGGAGAGAAATCACACACAACCATCATCTCTTTGGTCGGAGTTCACAAGACCGTTTATTGTGCGCATGCTCGCAACAGCATCCCAGTGTGCCCAGTGTGCACGCAGGCAACACATGTTCCAAATGTAACTAATGTGATTGGCTTAACATGGCTTTGTCATATAACTAAATATGCTCAACAATCTACAGCTTCCAGTATTTTCCGTTTCATAAAATGATCAAATACGGCGAAGATATTCAAATATGTGCTTACATTTTTCGTACTTTTGCAATGTATTAACTTTATATCATCGTATCTCCGTGTTTACTTGGTCTTTTTGCATGAAAAAAATACTGGGATATAGTTTCAAGCCAGTACTTTCGACAGAAACACACGGAAATGTTGTCCGGACTGTTGTTTTTATGCGGCACCAGCTTGAACAGATCATAGGATCTGATCACGCCGGCGTGACGGTCGACTCCAAAGGGTTAAGGACATTTCGGCCAGGGGTTTAGAGCTATATTTGTTTAAGCACCGTATTGGCAAAACAGGAGAGTGTGTGCACCAGTCTGCCTTGATCTATGTATTCATGTCTGTGACACTCACAGTATCTGCTGCCCACAGCTATTTTATAGAAGGAAATCTCTGCAGCACCAGGAGGCAGCGGGAGGGTTAACTCAGCCTCTGAGAGAGAGCGCGCAGTGCCTTTCACGCAACGCCTTTCAAGCACCGCCTTCAATGTGTTTACCTTCAGAATCATTACAAAGGCTAAAGAGTGGTGTGGCTGATGTGTTTTAACCACACACACCTCTACACACACACACACACACACACACACACACACACACACACACACACACACACACACACACACACACACACACACACACACACACACACACACACACACACACACACACACACACACACACACACACACACACGATTGAAACGCAGACTTGTTCCTCCATGTTTCGTTGTTATCGTTTCACTGAGCGGACCCGCTCCCATTTTTGGTCCATCTGCGGCGGTAATAGGTTTTGTGCGCTGTGATGAATCGGCTGTACCTTTAGTAATGCATATTAAATGTTGTGAGGAAATCTTTCCACCAATAATTCCAATAAGTAATCCAAAATGTATTCACTTCAGGTTTACGAAAGTAACTGTAATCAGATTACTAGTTTTTCAAATGTAACGCGAGCTGAATACAGTTACTTGATTTTTGTATTCTGATTACGTAACGCCGTTACATGTATTCCGTTACAACCCAACCCTGACCCTGACTATTGCTACTATCTCTGCTTTATCACTGCCTTTATGGATGTGTTCTTATTACTGCAGTGAGAGATGCCAACTGAATTTTGTTACACTGATTTGTAGGGATGTAACGATATATCGAATATCACGTTTTTTCTTTTAAACCTTTATTTAACCAGATGGTCCCATTGAGATCATCGATCTCTTTTTCAAGGGAGACCTGTCGAACATGGCAACAAGTAGGTTACAACATTAACTTAAAACAACATAACACAAAAGGACATCATATTTACAGGGCTACATTTACATACCTAGAGACATAGACAAGTACCAACAGTATATTTATATCTCGCCCTGTCAATAAGCCTCACCTTCTTGGCAAAAACTGTATTGTTTTTGAAGTGGTGGAGAGACAATGCACAGTTTTACCCACTGCTGTCACCCATGGCCAAAGCATATCTCTCTGTCCCAGCAACATCAGTACCAAGCAAGAGAGTTTTTACCACAGCAGGGGATATTGTAAACGCCCAAACATCCCAGCTTCTTCCTGGAAATGTGGACATGCTCATATTCCTAAAAGATAACCTTGATGATGCTGAGTGAGTGAGTTAGTGAGTTAGAGTTGAGTTACTTGAAAAACTAAAGTGAAACTTGATGTATTCTAATGCAGGGTCTGATTATTATATTGTTGACACTTTAAAATACTACCATTCTACTAAAATGCTGTACGAATCAGATGTATTATTTAATGAAGAAAAACAAATTAAAGTAAAAAAATAAATTAAAAAAAATCACATTTTGTTCCTTTATTTTTCAATAACGCGATAAATATCGTACCGTGGACTTTTTATCGCGATATTATTGTACCATGAGTTTTTGGTATCGTTACATCCCTACTGATGTGTGATGACAATACATATATTCTATTCTATTATATATCTATATATATATATATCTATTCAGGTATGCTACACCTCTTCCCCGCGTCAGGGACGTTCCACCCTTAAAGGCCACTCCTGAAACGATTATGCCGATGCTTCGCAGCACAGAGCGCATACTCATTAAAGACCCAGCTAAGGCCAAAGTTCACAAAGCAGAGATCCAAAAGCTCATTGATGGAGGGTGTGTTACCAAGCTTTCTACAGAAGAAGTGGATGAGTCCCACAAATCCTGGTTCATCCCCCATCACCTCGTCCGTCACAATGGCAAGGATCGTCTTTGACTGTTCCTTTACTTGCCGTGGCCCCTCACTTAATGAGAAACTCCTTCCTGGACCATCCCTTCTCGGCGTACTCCTGCGTCAGGAGAGCAGTTGTTCTACGTCGACAATTGTTTTCAGAGCCTTTCAACACCTTGGAAGGTGTTGAAAGCTCCTTGTGGACAAGATGCGTCAATGTCTAGCCTCAGGGGGTTTTGAGATACGGCAGTGGGCAAGCCATATCACTGCTGTTGTCTCCCATCTACCATCCACTGCCAGGTCAGAGAGTACGGAGCTATGGCTAGCAGAGAAGAGCGCTGACCCTCAAGAGCCAGCTCTGGGCTTGCTGTGGCACTGTCCAACTGATCGACTTGGCTACCGGTCAAGGCCGATGGAGAACGCGACTCCCACTATGCGCCACATATAGAAGGTGCTTGCCCGGCAATATGAACCTCTCTGAGTCATTATTCCCTACACTACGAGGGCCAAAGTGCTTGTTCAGAAGTTGTGGGTGAAGAAGAGGAGCTGGGACGACACAAACCTTCCTCTTGACATTGATCAGGCTTGGTCCAGCTTGGAGAGGGAACTTCCCAGGCTGGCAGACATCACCCTGCCACGAACCTACATGCCACTTGAGGCTGCAACTGAAGCCACAGACTACACTCTGCACGTCTTCTGACGTCTCCGAAAAGGCATATAAGTCCATGTGTCATTTGTTATGGCAAGGTCTAGACTCTAGGGTAGCCCTGAAGCGCCACCAAGGTTGGAACTCTGTGCAGCGTTGACAGGAGCTCAGCTATCCTCTCTCATCCATCGAGAGCTCATCTTAAACATCACCCAGACCTATCTCTGGACTGATTCGATCCACCACAGTCTTGACCTGGCTTACGTCGGAGTCATGCCGGTTCAAAATCTTCGTGGGAACCAGGGTCTCTGAGATCCAGGAATTGACAGCCGAGCACACCTGGCGGTATGTTGACACAGCCAATAATCTAGCCAATGACCTCACCTGTGGCAAGACAGTAGCTGAGCTGGCGGCACCAAATCGGTGGATTCAAGGTCCAACATTCCTACGTGGCCTGCCTGAGCTCCTGTGAAGACCCTCTTTCCTCTTCTGTTCCTCTGTACCTCCTGTTTTCACTTTCTTTCCTCCTTCCTCTTTATGTCTCCATGCAGGGTTGACCTGTCAATATTGGATAAAGAATGGCTAGGTATTTTAAATGCTAAAATGTAGTGCAGGTTAGCTCATTATACATCCAGTGAAAGGAAATGTGCTATAGCATTACAACTGTGTAAGCCCTTAAGGCTACTAACAACTTTTATTACACGGCTTAGTTGAATACTCGTTTCTGATTGGTCCATTCAGAACATGTGACACATTGTTAATACAGTAGTACAGACCGCTGTCAAGGACTATAAAGACCGTTGTTAAGGAGGTTCAAGAAAGAGAAAGGAAAAGATGTTAAAAGACAGAGCGCTGGACGTCACATAAATCACCAGAAGAAGGCAGAGAGCAAGTAAACACTAACAGGAACACGGTATGGGCTACAGACAGGAACAGCTTCTATCCCAGAACTGTGGCCTCCATCACTCCCATCCCTGTCCAGCCTCAGAGCACATTACAACAACTGTGAACAAACACACACACACACACACACACACACACACACACACACACACACACACACACACACACACACACACACACACACACACACACACACACACACACACACACACACACACACACACACACAACTCCACCCCTCAAAGACTGCAAGCACTACTATGTAGACATACTTATGACTATTTTACTAATATATATTTAGACTGCATGTGTAAATATGCACATTGACACCGAATTGTATCTCGTTGCATTGTCATCGCTACTACTAACAAGTAACATGTAATACTACCTCTGCTTTTAGCAACCTCATTTATTTATTTTACTGCAGTGAGAGTTGCCAAGGAAATGTCGTTGTACTATGTATGATGACAAATAAAGATATATATTCTATATTCTAAATGAATGAATGACATGGGAAGAGACACACAGGTCCATATGGAGCTGATGGACAACTATTTATTTTGCTCAATCGCCAGAGCCATCACTTGCCAATGTCAGCTCCAGATGATCACGTTGGTCAAACGTTTCATGTATGCGTGATAAGGTGTCATAAGAAATGGCTGCTATTAAAGGAATAACTCAAGTAATCCTTGCCATAAGTTGTATTCAGCCATTAGATAGTTAGTTTAGAGTTAGGGCTCAAAAATGCCCACACACAATAGTTTGTGCTCAGAGTGTTTTCTGGTTTTTTATTTGAACAAACGTCATGGGTATTTTGAAAAATCCACAGACATGGCTGTGAACAGATTTATTTGGAACTACTTTATTTCCTGGTGTAGTAAACTGTCTAAATTGTGTGGATTGATTTCAATGTATTTTTTAAACATGACATGACACTAAGCATACTAATTGGTGTAATTGTATTTTATTTTGACTAAATGGTTTGATATCTAAATGGAAAATACCATTTTTATTTTTTTGTAGCAAGACATCTCAATTTCTGAACTGATCACAGTGTCTCCATAGGATGTCAGTCAACATGTCAATGTTATGTTGATGTTGTAATGATATGATATTATGGTACAACATCCCATAGCGCTGCTAGTGTTAGTGCCTTGCTCCAGAGAATATAACTCATAACCTTTAACTAACACCTACAGCAGGAAATGATGTAAGAGTGTGTTTGAGTGCCCTGTAACCTCCAGAGATCGTCAAAGACAAATGAGTGTCAGACGCATTGTTATCACCTTTCTTTATGGAATCACACCGGGACAGCAGATGCTTTCTATGTACGCGTGTGTCTGATTGAGAAAATGTGTGTACTTAAAGCCACTTTATATAAATCAATGATAAATCTCGACAAAGGCTATATATGACTTTGAAGCAATTATCACACAGGAGAGGCACTATGTCGACGCATAGAGTGGCTGGGAGTCAATTATCGATGTGTTGCTGCTTAATTTTCACCCCTGGTCTGAAATAGCACCTGACATCTTAAAACGCGTCAAGAAATGAAAGAAAGGAAGCTACAGGAAGACATGAAGTACTGAGGAAAGTTCTTTGATTTGCTAGAAAATGCATTCGTATTGGAAGTGTACCTTTGTTTAAAAGTGTAGGTTTTAGACATTCTCCAAATATACATCTTTTATATTTTTTAAATGTAAAACTTCCCCCTTATTTGTACTATATTCAGCGTGGAAGTACATAACAGTATGGCCTTCCTGCATTAAAATTCAGATACTGATCTTCGTTTGAATGGGGGCTCAATATTTATCAGAATTCAAGTTTGTAATGCTTATGCCATGAAACCATCAGCAGAGTGCACAATTGATATAACAATAAATACATTTTATTTAGATCAATAATATTGGATAGGTATACTGAAAATAGTCAAAAAGACTGAAATCCTTTTGTACTATTAATTACAACCTCAAACATGGCAACACCGGAAAATTGGTTGAGACGCCTGATGATGCCCATCCTAAGCCAATAGAATGGTGCAGTGATGAGTCTTAAAACCCGGAAGTGAGTTAGCATTTTACCGCTTCCGGTTCCCTCGTCTCAGATACCTCATTCACACCAACGGTGTTTCAGGGCCGGTTCGGAGCTGGAGCTTGAAAAGCACCGGGTTTTCCTGTTCTCACCGCAGCGGAGCAGCCTCTTAGCTCCGGAATCCGGTTCATTTCGAGCACCAAAAAAATGACGGCCAGAGCAAAAGCACCGCATACGTCACGCTTACGTTGAGGCGGGGGCAGGATCAACTCCTGAACAACAACAAAAAGCTGGCGTTTTATCCAGTTTGTACACAATGATGGAGAAACTTAACAAGCAGCAGTGGTCCACTGAAGAGACCAGCTACCTACTGGGAATCTGGTCTTCCGAAGGGGTACAGAGGGAGCTGTAGCACAATCGGCCATTGTTGTTGTTGTCGGTGTCAGCTGTGAGGGGTTTCCGCGCGGTTTGGCTTTATGAAGCAGGCACGCAAACGGTTACGTCATGACGCAAACGATGACGCAATGACGCAGCACCAGTCAGACTCTTGGCGGTGTGAAAAGAGCCGGAGCTAAACCGAAGAACCGGTTCTGAACCTGAAAAGCTCTAACACGGAGCTTGAACCGGAGTTGCGTTGATGTGAATGAAGTAAGTTTCAACAGTTTTTAACACGATTTTGGAAAATACCTCAAAATAAGGTCTGTGGTCTGCGATTCTATTTTAACCATTGCCGACAGGGGGCGAAAGAGACGAGTGAGCGATACAGGGAGAGAAACACAGCAGAGACGAGAGAGCGGCAGAGAGAAGCGGAGAGGAAAGTGTGAAGAGAATAATTAGCGATACAGGGAGAGAAGACGGAGAGGAGAGTAAACAGGCGTGTTAGCGGCAGACAGGGAGAGACAAATAATGACACATGGCGCTTTCCAAGAAGAGGAAAGTGGACAGTGAGAACAGAGCTTTTAGCCCTGAGTGGACGGACTCATTCATGTTCATCCTGCACTGGGAGCACAGAACCAGTGTGTCTTATTTGTTCAGAGACCGTGGTGCTCATTAAAACAGCCTGTCCTCCTACAAAAAACGAACATGTAGGCCGATTGTTCATGCCCTTATTACGACCCAGAGACTCGTTTTAAAGTGTATGTTGATTCTAAAGGCCCTGACACACCAGGCTGAAATCGGCCGTTTTCGTTAGTCGGACGACGATGCGTGTCCTGTCGCCCAAACTCAATTTAGTGTCCCACACCGTCGGCCGTGACACGCCTTATTTGGCCTTTCATGGCCGACGCATGGCCGATTCAACATGTTGCGTCGGCCACAGGCAGTCGGACAAAGAAATCACTCGGATTGGCTGTTCAGCTAGCGAATCAGTGCATGAATCTTGGTGTTATATTTGATCAGGATTTATCCTTTAACACCCACATAAAATCAATTTCAAGGACCGCCTACTTCCATCTACGTAACATTGCAAAAATCAGGCATATCTTGCCTCAAAACGATGCAGAGAAACTAGTCCATGCATTTGTTACTTCAAGGCTGGATTATTGTAACTCCTTATTATCAGGGTGTACCAAGAAGTCAGTCAAGTCGCTTCAGCTGATTCAAAATGCTGCAGCTCGTGTACTAACCAGAGTTAGGAAAAGGGACCACATTACTCCTGTTCTGGCTGCCTTACACTGGCTCCCTATAGAACACAGGATAGAATTTAAAATTCTTCTTCTCGCCTACAAAGCCCTTAATGGGCAGGCGCCATCTTACCTTAAAGAACTCATTTTACCCTATTGTCCTACTAGGGCATTGCGTTCCAAGAATGCAGGGTTGTTGGTTGTTCCTAGAGTCTCTAAAAGTACAATGGGAGCCAGAGCCTTTTCTTATCAAGCTCCACTTTTGTGGAATCAGCTTCCAGTTTGTGTTCGGACGGCAGACACCCTATCCGTTTTTAAGAGTGCGCTTAAGACCTTCCTTTTTGATAAAGCTTATAGTTAGGGCTGATTAGATTCAGCCCCTAGTTTTGCTGATATAGGCTTAGTTTGTCGGGGGACATCTTACTTCTTCCTTCTGTCTGTCTATACCTGTGTACTCTCATGTTCCGATTAACCCAGCTTCCCCAAATGTCTTTCTTTTTGGTGTCTATATACGCCGGGATCCGGAGTGATGGATGATCCTGCGGTCCTGTGTCATGGATTGCGAGTCCTGGATCTTGAGTCGTGGCTGTGGTCCTGGATCATAAGTCCTGGATGGATATACTCGTGGCTTCATCTTCCTATTATACACACATGCATTTCCAAACATTTGGACTACCTATGTTGCAAATGTATTATCTTTTCAATTTATACACGGCATCTATTGCACGTCTGTCCATCCTGGGAGAGGGATCCCTCCTCTGTTGCTCTCCCTGAGGTTTCTCCCATTTTTCCCTTTAAACTGTGGGTTTTCTCTGGAAGTTTTTCCTTGTACGATGTGAGGGTCTAAGGACAGAGGGTGTCGTATTGTCATACTGATATTCTGTACAAACTGTGAAGTCCACTGAGACAAATGTAACATTTGTGATATTGGGCTATATAAATAAACATTGATTGACATTGATTGATTGATGAGAAGAAACGGTTGCTTGAGAATGTCTTCCACAAGCAACACTCCAATGGCTGATAGCTCCAGTACCGCACGAAACATGTTTTTGATGGACGAGAGTGAAAATGGAACGCACACGCTATTTGTTGTTTGTCTTTATCACATAGTCTGTTTTTCTTCTCTGTCTTCTGGTTGTTGTCCCTTTTGAATGACGAATACACACTACCGCCGCCTGCTGGCAAGGAGAGTTATTGCCACTCACGCATCCGCAGTTCGTACGTGCTCGGCTGAAGTCTTTGCGGTGTGTTCCAGTGCGACACATGGCCAAGACGCAGGAGAATACTCCGACGCAACAGTCGGCGTCGGCTTCGGCGAGTTCTCTGGTGACTGCCTGGTGTGTCAGGGCCTTTACACGACCACTAGAGGTGCTCTAGTGGTCGTGTAAGAAACAACATGCTCCCGGCCCGTTCATTGCAAACGCTCCGGAGGGACGTTTATTCATAAATAACCCTCTCTGGAAAATCCTAAATTGTGGAATAGTTTGGCCATTAAAATGCTTTTTGATTCAATTTCTGGCGAGAAGTGTATATTGTAGTCTTAGAATCCACGTCCAGTCGATGTGTAGGATCTATAGTTTGATAGATATTACGAAGATGATTTGAGGTCTCGCCAGGATAACGTGTATGCAGCTTCCATGTAAAGTTAGCGTGGGTGAAAAAAGTTTTCATATTAAAACCGGATATATTCCCCTCACTGTCAAATGATTACACAGTGATATCTGCATTACTCATCCACTAAAAAACATCAGTTTATCCTTGTTAATTACACAATATTGATTGGTTTAAATTGTGTACAATGCTTTTGTGTTTTTAGCCTTTGATTCAGAGAAACAAATAGTTTCTTCGGAGTTAAGACACTATAGTTTCCGAAGACACTACACTAGCCAGAATCCCCAGCTATCGTTTGGAACTACAACATCCGCCTTGCTTTACAAACCCTGTGATTAGTCATCAAGCCCTGTGATTGGATGTTGGCGTGGCAGTGCGACAAGGTTTTTTGAGCGTCACAGCTCTATGAAATGGAATGGAACCACGGCAGACTTTACAAAACTGGAATTGGACAGCTCCAGCCCCCCCCCCCCCCCCCCCCCCCACCAGAACTACACATGCTGGCTATTGTGTGTTTTGCAACATGTACTATGGCACGTCTCTTTATAAGACTTTTTTCCTATTTCCCACAATTCGAAGTTGCCAGTATTAAACTGTGTACACCCTGGAAGTTTAGGGGATACGAAACACAGTGGTGTTATGACATTTAAAGCATATAAGTAATAAATGGGTGAGTTAATATACCCACATGACACCTAAGGTCAGAAGATTTTATTTAAAGCTGGTCTTATGTCTGTGACACCGCCTGTTGTTCATTGATAAGCCTGAAACATGCACTTGTCAAGGTTCAGAGGCAAATTTTGCAAATATGGCAGTAGCCATCGATCATCTTAAGATAAGATATACTTTATTGATCCCAAGTTGGGAAATGTTTTTGTTACAGCAGCATACTACTTTGTTCTACTCCAGTACAATTCAGAGGTTAACCTGGTATTTTTACCCCACTACTTTTATTTTAGTTACTTTGCAGATTCTGATTAATGATGTGAAATATAAACAACCCTTAAATCAGACTTTAGTTACACCTGAGTCAAATTCAGGGAAGGTGATTGTCAAGTGCCAAAATAAACTATGCAATATATTGGACGTTAAGTACTTTGTCAGACTTCATATTTATTTGTGGATAACCCCAACATTTTTTTCTTATTCAAAAGAAGACCTTAACTTAAAGTATTCTTTAATGTTTGAATAAAGCCTTATTAGTTTGTCTGTTTTGCACATCCTCCTATTAATATCTTTGGACGTCCTGTACTAAACTGTTTTATTGTAGAGATCACTAGTATCTTCTTCATATTTTCTATTCCATATTTCTATCATACCTTCTATTTTCCCCCATTTTTGTATGTAGGCTACTCTTAATATTTAAATGTTTTCATCAAATAAAACTTATTCAACAACAAAATTCAAAAACGTGCTTTAACCACTACGCGGTGCGGGTTAAAAAACCAGTGGTGTAGTTAATAAAACATAATAAAATCAAACACAATATGACTATTAACTTTTATTGTGAAATTAAAACAGAACGGTAAAGGAAAATACAGTTTCAGTCTCTCGATTTGAAGCTTATGCATTGTACCATGAACCTGTATAGACCTGTAACAGTGAACTGCATGAGGAGTTGGAAAGGTCATAAATAATATCTTTAAAAACTACAAAAAAATCCCTTTCTATCAGCCGTGCACCGTTATGGTGTAAATATAGCCTATCTACTAATTGGATCAAATATAAAAGTCAGCCGAATTAGTGTTGATACTGCGAGGAGACGTATTGTTTGAAAATAAATAGAAGATGTTATTTAATTGCTAATATATTTATGATCCATGTCACGTATTCAGTTTTGGCGGCATTTCTTAAAGTTTGTCAAAAGGTCTTCTGATCAGGGCTCTAAAAATAAATATCTAGGGCAGATATGTAATAATTAATGCAGCTGAACCGTGTATTACAATGCCATTATGTGATGACTTCCAAAGAGAAAAGCAAGAACACTCGGAATAAAGTATTATTTTATTTAAAAAAAATGTTTTTCCGATTTCATATCATATGAACACCATATCCCGAAATGCATTGCGGCTAAAACAATCAATGTTTTAGCCTATGAAAACCTAAAAACCAAAGAAAGGTGTCTCTCAGAATCGAAAGAGAAAAACCTATTGGAAAAATGCAAAAGCATTGTAGGCCTACACAATTTAAACCAATAAATGTTGTATAATTAACAAGGCTAAACTGATGTTTTTAGTGGATGAGTACTGCAGATATCACTGTTAAATCATTTGATCATTGGTTTTGTTATGAAAACGTTGAGACCGGAAATACTGTTTTCAACCCGTAACTTTACATGGGGGCTGCATACACGTTATCCTGGCGAGACCTCAAATCATCTTCGTAATATCTATCAAACTATAGATCCTACATATCGACTGGACATGGATTCTAAAAGTACAATATACACTTCTCGCTAGAAATCTAATCAAAAAGCGTTTTAATGGCCAAACTATCCTACAATTTAGGATTTTACAGAGAGGGTTATTTGTGAATAAACAACCATCTGTAACGTTTGCATTCAACGGGAGCACTAGAGGGCGAAAACTTTAAAACGTAATTATAGGACGTATTAAGCGCTTGAACAAACTACATATTTGGTCGTAATAAGGGCCTGAACAATCGGCCCATTTGGTCGTATGAGTTGGAGGACTTGTTGCATTAAAAGTGCCAAAACGCCACTATGAGACAAAACACAAAGTGTTTGACCAAACATTCTCTCTCAACTCAGAACTGAGGTCACAAAAAATAAGCAGTCTCAGAGCCCAATATGATCAGTCGACCAGGATCAAAATTAAAACTAAATAATGTTCCAGGGCAGGCTAACCGAGGCTAAACAATGAGCACCTGCATGTGTGTATGAGAATGGCCCTGACACCATTTCAGCCCAGATTTAAACTCCTGGCAGGACCAGCTCAAGCTCAATTCTCGCACTGAATAAAACAAAGTGAGTGATGGACTGCAATATAAGAGGGAAAGAAAGAGAAACTTTAAAGCTGTTCAATTGTTATGATGTGTAAAGACTGATATTGTTCTATAATCGTCTGAAACTGTTAAGTCATGATGTGAAACGGTTAACAAAGAAAAATGGAAACTCAAACTGCTGATACACTTTATTTTATTTATCTAAAATTAAGCATTTTTAGGATGCACACATTTTCAAAAGCTATTTTATTTATTTTCTGTATTTTTAAATGCAGCCAGAGAGGAACATTACACACATCCACAGTATTTACTGTATATCTGTATAGTTCAATGTTAATTGACAATAAATATTGTTGTTTTTGAATTGTACTTTTTTATTTGATTGGCAGTCAGTTGTTGATTACATGCAGACATTGATGAAGCTACAGGCTATTCAATACATATCACACTAATTCATAAAGCAACTTAGACATTTTGATGTTCTGGACCTTTGCATGGGGAGATTTTCTCTAACTGGACCTCGTTGAATTTCAGTTGAATGTTGTTGTACATCATTACGCCGAACACGTAAACAATAATAATAATAATAATGGCTTTAATTTATAAAGCACTTCATATTTGCATTCAAATCCCGAAGTGCTAACATCGTAAAAAGAATAAAAAGCAATAAATAAAAATAAATAAGTAAAAAGAATAAAATAAGATAAAAGGGTGATAATAAATAAATAAAAGGTCTAGGGAAAGGCTCTATTGAAGAGGTGGGTTTTGAGGCCTTTTTTAAAAACCTCGACGGTCTGTGATGCTCTCATGTGGTCGGGGAGAGCGTTCCACAGACTGGGGGCAGCCGAGGAGAAGGCCCGGTCTCCCATGGTACGGAGCTTAGTCCTCGGGGGTTTGAGGAGGTTTGAGTTGCTGGAGCGGGTGGTCCGCACGGAGGTAAGGGGGGTGAGGAGTTCCTTGAGGTATGGAGGGGCTGTTCCATAGATACACTGGTGTGTGAGGACGGAGACCTTGAATTCGATCCTCAATTCCACGGGGAGCCAGTGTAGTGATTTCAGGATGGGGGTGATATGATCATATTTGCGCACCCTCATCAGGATCCTTGCAGCGCTGTTCTGGATGTACTGGAGCCTCTGGATGCTTTTCTTAGGGATCCCGATGAGGAGTGCATTGCAGTAGTCCAGCCTTGAGGAGACAAAGGAGTGGACTAGCTTTTCCGCGTCAAACAGAGTGAGTGAGGGGCGGAGTTTGGCGATATTCCTGAGGTGATAGAAGGAGTTTTTGCACAACTGTTTAATGTGGGCCTCGAAGGTCAGATGGGCGTCCATTTTCACACCCAAGTTGGTGACTGTTGAGGAGAGGGTAATGTCCTGGCCGGAGAAGGTGATGGTCGTGATGGTGGATGACCGAACCTGATGTGGGGTGCCAACTATAATGGCTTCGGTCTTGGAGCTGTTGAGTTTCAGGAAGTTTAGCTTCATCCACGCCTGTATATCCTCCAGGCAGGTAGTGAGTGTGGGTGAAGGCAGGGCTGCAGAGGAGGTAGGGTTGATCCTGAGGTACGATTGGGTGTCATCAGCGTAACAATGGAATGATACTCCATGTCGGCTGATGATAGAGCCAAGGGGGAGCATATAGAGTGTGAAAACGGTGGGGCCGAGAACTGATCCTTGAGGGACACCACAGGTGACGTTGTGTGTACCCGACTCTGGCTCACCCAAGGAGACGTACTCTGTTCTCCCGGTGAGGTATGATGTGAACCAGTCAAGGGGAGAGTCAGAGAGTCCGATGGTGGAGTGCAGACGATGGAGGAGGATGCCGTGATCGACGGTGTCGAAAGCTGCAGTGAGATCAAGGAGGATGAGGAGAGAGGGAGAGCCAGCATCAGCCGTCATCAGCAGGTCGTTGGTGACTCTGACCAGGGCAGTTTCTGTGCTGTGGCCTGAGCGGAAACCAGACTGGAACTTCTCAAATAGGTTGTTGGAGTTTAGGTGGTCCTGGAGCTGAGCAGCAACTATTTTTTCCAGCACCTTTGACAGAAATGGAAGGTTGGAAATGGGTCTATAGTTGGCCAGGACTCCTGGGTCAAGGGAGGGTTTTTTAAGACTAGGTTTGATGACAGCGGTTTTTAGGGCAGAGGGGACATGGCCAGACTGGAGAGAGAGGTTTGCGATCTTAGTGATCATGGGGCTCAGGGTGCAGATGTACGATTTCACCAGAGCTGACGGAAGGGGGTCCAGGACACAGGTGGAGGGCTTCATCCTCCTAATGATGCCCTCAACCTCTTGCTGAGAGATGACCGTGAAACAGCGAAGAGGCTGGGTTGTCCCAGGCTGTGGGTCAGCAGTTGGAACTGGAGGTGCAGAGGGGCTAGAGAGGATGGAGCGGATGGTGTCAACTTTATTTTTGAAGAAGGCGGCGAAGTTTCTACACTGCTTCTCAGTGGAGTCGGAGTGTAGAGGACTTTGGGGTTTGAGGAGGTGGTTTATTGTGGAGAAGAGTTGCTTGGAGTTTCCAGTACTGTTGTTGATGATGATGGAGTAATACTGGGATCGTGCATCTCTGAGGGACTGTGCGTAGGCCTTCTGGTGTTCACGATAGGCTAACAGGTGAACAATGAGTCCTGAGGCCTTGAGCCGCCGCTCAAGGACACGCCCAGCTGTCTTCATTCTCCGCAGCTCGCCGGTGTACCATGGGGCTGAGCGCGAGAAGGTGACCATCCTGGTTTTGAGGGGGGCATGTAGATCAAGGAGACTGTTAAGGGACTGGTTGTAATATGCCACTGACTCATTTACTGATGAGAAGTTGGCGGAGGAAATATGCTGGAGGTCCAGGGTCATGATGTCCGGGTTGATGATCCTCAGGTTCCTGAAGCGGATTTGGCGTTTGGGCTTGCTGAGTGGAGACTGGAAAAACAGCTCCAAAGAGATGGTCTTGTGGTCAGACACCCCCAGGTCATACACTAGCAGATTGCTGATGGGGGCGGAGTTTGTGATGACCAGGTCCAGCGTATGGCCCTTGGCGTGTGTGGGGACATCAACATGCTGTGTGAGATTGAGACAGTCCAGGATCAGCAGAAACTCCGTGGCAAAATGGCAGGAGGGGGAGTCGACGTGAATATTCAAATCTCCAAGTATGATAATATTGGCAGAGGATGTGCATAGCGTAGTGAGAAGGTCTTGTATCTCTGGAATGAAAGCAGAATTGGGTTTGGGTGGCCGGTAGATCAGAAGTATTGTCAGAGCGAAGGGGGGTTTACATTTAAATGCAAGGCATTCAAAAGAGGACAATACAGGCAGGGGTAGGAGTGACAGTTCCAATTCCTTTCGGTAGATAACAGCTAGGCCTCCACCACGACCAGTGTTGCGGGCTTTCTCCAAGTAGCTGTAGCCAGGAGGGCAGGCTTCATTGAGTGTGGAGTAAACCTCTGGCTGATGCCAGGTTTCCGTGAGGCACATGAAGTCCAATTTCTCATCAGTGATGTGGTCTTGAATGAAGGATGCTTTATTGCTGAGAGATTGTGTATTCAAAAGTTCTATTTTGGCTTTAGAAGATGTGGTGAATCTCTGTAGGGGCCGGAGTAGGCTGTAATCCACTCCACGACTCCTTCGTGTGTGGTGGTCTCGCGATGCTCTCCGTGTATTCATGCAGCGGTCTCGCGATGTTTCTGGCGCGATTTGACCCCGCTGAGTTTGTTTGCCCCTGTTCTGCTTGAAAGCAAGTACCTGCGCTCTTGCAAACTGTTAAAACAAACGCTTCAACTTCTGTATTTTTGAAATTGTTGTTTCTACACTGTAGTTTTACAAATTATAGAATAATTAATTAACAGTGGTATCCAATTTTACTCAAACTTTGTTTCGTTAGCTAAGGTTAGCTAAGCTAGTTGAAACGATCTTAAGTTGGCGTGGCGTTGAAGTCGTGCGACCCTGCAGCATTTTGCTTCTGGCGATTAGATTTATGATTAGAACATTTATAAAAGTAGGGTAGACATGTGGAGATTATCCGGCTGAACAAAACGTGCAATTATCAAACAGGTTCGTTTTCCACAGATCTTATTTTTTATAATATTCCAAAATCCAATGGAGAAATCCCGTTGCTTTTTGTCGAGGGAACCCATGCAGCTTACTTCCGGGTCGGCCTACAAAAATACTTCATCACTGAACCACTCTATACTGATCAACATCCCACCCCTCCTGTGACCCATGGTTTGTCTGTATGTGTATTCAGTGAGCAACAGACTTTAAAAATAATAATATTAAAGGTCCCATGTCATGTTTTCTGGTTATTACCCGTCCCCTTGTGTGTTATGAAGGTTTTTATGCATGTAAACTGACAGCAGAGTCAAAAACCCTGAAAGTACACCCTGTAGCGAGTAAAACTCTAACACAGAAAATACCTTCCCAAAACGCCTCGTTGGAGATTTGTCATTTGCTTCCTGGGTGTGGTGTCTCGTCAATTGTGTTAGTTGTGTTTGTTTTATGCCTGTCATTTCATGTTTAGTCAGATATTTATGTCATTCCAAGTCTAGTCAGGTTTCTATGTAGAGTCAGGTTTTCATGTTACTTCACGTCTTGTCTGTCTATTTTATGTCTGTCATCTCTAGTCAAGTCCCCATGTTTCATGTCATCTCTCGTTTTCCCATTTCCTGTTTTATTTTGTACTTACCTCTTGTCTTTCTTTTCAGACCTTGTTACTTCCTCACTTTGGGTGTTTTCCCGCCATCGTCAGCATCCGCCCCGCCCCTGATTGTTTCCACCTGTTCCCAATTCCCTCATGTTTAAATAGTCCTTGTCTCCCTTTGTCTTGTGCCAGTTTGTCTTGTTTCAGTGTGATTCTATGTACAGAGACCCAGCGGATACCAGAGAGGAGAGTGCCAGAGAGGAGAGTTTTGTTTGTTTGATATCAAGAGTGTTGTTTTGTCCTCGCAAGATTGATTTTTTGTTAATACTTTGTTTTATTTTTCTCATTAAAATATGAGTCGTTGCATTTGAGTCCAGTATTTTTGTACCCCGTTCTAACACTGGGTATCGCTACGTAGGGATACCCAGTAGCCTCGCCCAGAGCTATGGCCGAACCTTCTGCCAGCCTTTCACGAAACAAAGCTTCTTAGATACTCTGTACACACACACACGCACACGCACACAAACACGCCGGTCTGCAGCGGGATGAGCAGGGCAACAAGGTTATTGATTTTTGCTTGTTGTTGTTTGGAAGGCGAGCTTGTCATAGCTGCTTTCCAGATGATGTCCAGATAGACTGCACAGACAACAACAAGAGTCATTTAGTCTGGAGAGGATGAGCACATCTGAAGACACAACACTCAAAGGTTAGACCCACACCACTGATTATTGCTTCCAATAATCTCAGGGTGTATCAACAGTATAACAAAAGCTGGCTGCTAAACCAAAGCATTTTAATAGCAGCGGTAAAATGCACATTATTCTATCTTCATAGCTTTAGCCATAAACCAGTCCATAAGCCCTAAAATATAGCTGCATTTACCATGCAACAAAGCCAAAATAAAAACAAGAATTATGGAGTAGGTAATCCTTATAGCCTTTATAGCTAGGGTTATGTTTTCACATTTTGTCCATGTATTGTATTCATATCCCAGGATATCCCTTCCAAAATACATTTAGGTGGAACTGTCCCACTGTGAATAAAACATGGCATATGACTGGAAATATTATTAGAAAAAACAAGGCAGATGATAAAAGCTAGAATCATGGTTCTGCCCAGACATGAACGCTCACACACAATAAACACCTGTCAGCTTTCAGCGTTGTGTACGAGTTTGAGGAATGGATTTTTTCATCCTATATCCAAAGTGTAAAAGTCTTAGAGAGAATATGTCTCCAAATGACACTTGGATATGGGGAATGTGTGGAAAAAAGAAATTAGGTTTCAGTGTGAATCCTGAATATTTTTCAAAATGCATTAAACGTTGTCTTCATTACATAGGAAAGTAGCTGCAGTTTTTCCATTGGCTGTGCTCAGCCACAGTCTCACTGAGGGACGTTTTGGCAGTGCTACACAATCAATGCAGTTACAGTCGATTCGATTGGCTCTAGCGGTTATAAAGAGATTTCATTTGTCAAAATCGACCAAGGTGGGCCAGAGATATGGAAAATCCACCCAAATGACCCCAGAAATGTTTTTTTTTTGCTAAATCTCTTTTAAAAGGTCAAATGTCACTTGTTTTGCATTAATCTTGATACAGGGTACGTATTATATGTTGTACTTTGGATTCCTAAAGCTTTTAGTCTACCTTACCATCATCCAAGGGTAGTTTTCACTATAAGTAAAAAAAAAGAAATCTGGACGGACACTATAATTTACAGTTTTTTACCACGTTCAATCTGAATTTTCTTTAAAATAAAAACATCTATATTGATTCTGACTTTTCTAAATCCAACTCACACGTTTATCATTACTTTGAGAAAAAAGATTATTAATTTAACCCTTTTAGAAGGGAAGATATGGTAATTTGTTCTAGGAAAAACAGGCTCAGGGCTTAACAGGTTAATAAAGTATTTGTCTACCTAGGTACGGAGCCATAGAGAGAACCCCCTGCGTTGTACATACACTGTAACTCGTGGTGAACATGATCCAGAAAGATTTAAGTGTCGAACCACTCCTTGACAGAATACGAGTACTTGTCCGGCTCTTCCGCAAGTCGTCTGTGGCAATTCAGCGACTGCTAAAGCTGTGTGTACTCACTCTGGTCAAAGACTGCCCTACTAGCAGGGGCGGCGGATACTGTAGGCTAGGGAAGGCCCAAATATTTTTGTCACTGCATCCTGGTAAAATAAAAATATAATGTATAATGTTTGTGTCTTTGATATTAGCGCTGCTATGCAGCCACCTGTGCCCTGTAGGCCTACGACGAAGCCAGTTCAACATACCCTGGATATGTTTGAGTTATCTTAACTAACCCTAACAAACGAGATCTCGCTAAGCGGTCCTACGACGCTGGTTATCAACTCGGTAAATCAAGCCAGGGTTTCTCTCTCCAGCTGAGAGCGCGTTCACGTGAAAGGGGCGGGGTTAGCAACATTTGACCAATCACAAACGGGGACAAGTGTACTGACAACGCAGCATCATACTTCATTAACGAAAAGTAAACTAATATTAGACAAATATGAACTTTAAACATCCATGACTTAAACATATAATCCAGGGTACAAGCCACATAGTTGGACCTGCAAGGTGAATATAGAACAACTGGTTAAAAAATAAATAAACTACCGAGTGTTTGAAAGAGTAACAGTTTTATGATATCACTGCCCCGTCTAAGACACGAGTGGATCTGACTTTAATTACATTTGAGTTGAGTGTTTCGTCAACCCAATGTGTTGCTTAAAATAATACTTCTGCATACAGTAGGCTATGTGACACTGTAAGTGTTGCACGGCCAGATAAGGAAATATATGTTATATTATGATCGATATGTGATATGAATGATAAGTGCGACACGTCGGCGTCTTCTCTGCGTACTGCAGTTTAAACAGTATTTCCTTTATCCTGTAACATGACTTGATAGATTTAAACTCTGCACACTGAGCTCTGATTGGTCAGCAGGCGGTGCTTTCACTGAGTTGATCTCTTTTCTATAGACGCCGGAGGCGGGCAGCGTCAGGTAAAAAAAAGTGATTTAGCCTTCCCAAACCTGAGCCTCACGTGCCGCCTATGCCTACTAGATGGTCCAGCACATACCTGATGATGTCACGCCTTCTCCAAGTGAAGGACTCCCTTGTTTAGGTAGCTGATTGAATGGGCTGGGACTGTCTACTGACAAGTGAGTGGCAGAAGCTCACTGCTCTGAGAGATCTGTTCCTCCCCTTTGCTGAGCGCTCCAGAGTGACACAATGTCCTTATCCCTGGTGTTGCCTGCCCTCCTGGACCTGAATGCTCACGGGGTGGACCCGTTCAAATCCAGTTTTGGACAGTCTGCCGTGGTTCCATCCCATTTCAAGTGCTGTTTGACGCTCGGCGTAACCCTCGGAGCACACTCTCCAATCACAGAGCTTGAGGACTATCACGGGGTTTGTCAAGCGAAGCGGAGAGAATACTTACCTCCGGGTGTAATATTCTCTAAAGCAAATGAGCTGCTCCGACCCTCGGTCCTGACGGACTCCAACTTGTGTTTATTAATCAAACAAATAAATAAACACAAGGATAATTTTGTGTTATTGTTGAGTTAATGGAGAATTACACAGGAGAAAATAACGTATCTATGCCACAATTTTAGATGCGGATTTTGTTAAACTAATACATTTCCGCTGTGGACCAACACTATAAATGAATGGGGTAGCAATAACGATAACACCATTAAACAGTTACACAACATAACAGAAATAATATCGATAGCAGCGTCCCTAGCAACCACCTTGGTAACAATGAAAACGTTGTATAGACACAATTTCCTGACGTAATCTTCGTAATAACTAGCAAACTAAATATCATGTACATCCACTGCACACATAATCTGAAATAACAACTCATATTTTTCGCATCAAATGACATCAAAACGCATTTTAATGGCCAAATTAGCCTTAAAATAGGCATTTTCCACTGAGAATAAAACGAAGTGACATAGACGCCAGCCATCGGAATGAACGGTGAAAAGAAATGTAGGGATCTTACAATTTCAGAGGCGTTTTTGTAGAAATACTACGTCCCAAGTTGTGGACAAACGTAGTTATTACATGTTTTTTTTATGAGACTGGGTTGGCAATACGGGAGGAGGAGACTGATGACAATGAGGATGAAGAAGAAAGGTACTACCAGAGACAAAGCGGCCGAGAATTAGATTCCTGTCAAAAGCAAGTGCAAGCTGGCCATTTTGATCTAGCCTCCCAAAGCCTTGTGTCAGGCAGGAAATGCTGAAATTCAAGGAGCAGCTGTCACAGCCCATGAACAAAGAGACTGCTCTTGACTTTTGGGCTGCACAGGGTTCTGTTTATCAGAGCCTAAAACCTCTTGCCTTAGATCTTCTGGCAATGCCAGCATCTCTTTGCTGAGCGAGTTTTTAGTATAACAGGTGACCTCACTCCTGGCCGTTGAAATAGAGCAAGAGTCATTTTAGAGAGAAGTGCTTTCCTCAAAATGAACAGAGATCAGCTAAAAGGTTGTTAATGCTACTACGGATGTCTGTGCTTTGTCTGTTACTTGATATGAGAGTGCACTACAGAGGTGGTTCCCTCTGATTGTTTATAAGGCCAAGTTTATTCAAGGTTTATCTTATTGTATAGGTATGTATGCACTTTCAACATTTGTATTTTATTTGTAGGTACAGAAACATATAATGTTAAGGTGAGGGATAGTTTTATACAACAATTTATACAAGTTACTGCTTTGCACTGCATCTTGTGAGTGATGATCCTCTGTTGACAAGTTACTGACACACTATTGATAAATGTAGAGTCAACAATGGACTAAGGTTTGAGTCACTGAGCTAACTCAAGTCTTTAATTTTCGTGATCCCAAACTTCAGGTGTCATGTCATTGTTCATCATTTATTGCTCTGTTTTGGGAATACGTGTCTTCACTTTTATTTGAGGTTTCGGAAAATAAATAAAAGGCTAAAAAAAATAATGTTTTGGTTCTTCACTTGGAGTAAAGTACATTCCACTATGTTACCAGTACCACTTGTATCTATGTGTATGCACTATCCTTACCTTAGAGCAGGGGTCGGCAACAGGCGGACCGCTTTCCTGATCCGGACCCAGATGCTAAAGTCAACAGATATTGTTCTAAACTGTATTAAAGTGAACATGTATTATTTTGGATTGTTTTCAAGTAATCCTATATACTGTATATAACCTTCTCAATTACACTCACTGACCCAGATACCAACACACACACATATTCTTTTCAAGGTTCTTTCTGGGGCCAATATAATTTCAGGCACCAATATATCTGTGTACAATGTTTGATTGTCTGGGAAAGAATAGTTTGTGTGAAATATCCCTTGGGAAAGTAAAGGAGTGAATTCAGGTGCAAGATAAAGATTGACTCTGTCCTTGTTTACTTCCGAAGCTCTCACGCTCTGTTCAGAAGTAAAATACTTTTTCCCAGAACTCTGATTCGCTGTATTGGGCCCGACCAGAAGTGAATCCAACCAGTAAGAACACCTAGGGGAGTGAGCAACCGACACAACTCCTCCCCACGGACTCTCTGATTCGCTTAGGAGTGAAATCGACCAATTAGAGATTTTGGGCGGCGGAGCAACCGACACAACTCTGCCCCCAAATCTGTCTATGTATACAGATGTTTATTCATGCACGATGCCCCCTGTTTCTGACTGGCTGGTCCCGATATCTGTATCGCACGGCAGTAGAGCTGGGATTCCAGAGTACTCTGTAACTTGTATTGTTGTTTTTTACCATTAAAACAGATTATTGTTTAACCCTTATCCTGGTGCTTTGAGTTCCTTCTTTTGTGAACCAGCTCATCAAGGGACGGCGCGGAGCAGAGGTGGTGCTCCAAAAAAAGCCGACCTATACGGACCCGGACCTATAATCAATACATTAATAGGGGATTTCAATTTTGACTGGACGATTCTATTTTAACCGCCGCCGACAGGGGGCGAAAGAGACGAGTGAGCGATACAGGGAGAGAAACACAGAAGAAGAAACGAGAGCGTGGCAGATAGAAGTGGAGAGGAAAGTGAGTGAAGAGAGTAATTAGCGATACAGGGAGAGAAGCGGAGAGGAGAGTGAACAGGCGTGTTAGCGGCAGACAGGGAGAGACAAATAACACATGGCGCTCTCCAAGAAGAGGAAAGTGGACAGTGAGAACAGAGCTTTTAACCCTGAGTGGACGGACTCATTCATGTTCATCCTGCCCACTGGGAGCACAGAACCAGTGTGTCTCATTTGTTCAGAGACCGTGGCGCTCATTAAAAGTGCCAAAACGCCACTATGAGACAACACACAAAGTGTTTGACCAAACATTCCCTCTCAAGTCAGAACTAAGGTCACAAAAAATAAGCAGTCTCAGAGCCCACTATGATCAGTCCACCAGGATCAAAATTAAAACGAAATATTGTTCCAGGGCAGGCTAACCGAGGCTAACCAATGAGCTAACCAACTATTTTATTTGTTTTCTCTATTTTATTTTTAAATGCTGCCAGAGAGGAACATTACACATATCCACAGTATTTTACTGTATATCTGTATAGTTCAATGTTAATTTACAATAGATATTGTTGTTTTTGAATTTTACTTTCTTTCTTTGATTGGCAGTCAGTTGTTGATTACATGCAGACGTTGATAAAGCTACAGGCTACTTCAATATATATCACACTAATTCATAAAGCAAGTTAGACATTTTGATGTTCCGGACCTTTGCGTGGGGAGATTTTCTCTAACTGGACCTTGTTGAATTTTAGTTTAATACCCCTGCCTCAGAGGATCAGCAAGGACAACACATCAGTATTGCATCAATGTGAGAGTCTAGGCTAGAGATATCCAACTAACTACACTGAACAAAAATATAAATGCAACACTTTTGTTTTTGCTCCCATTTTTCATGAGATGAACTCAAAGATCTAAAACATTTTCTATATACACAAAATAACCATTTCTCTCAAATATTGTTCACAAATCTGAAAAAATCTGTGATAGTGAGCACTTCTCCTTTGCCGAGATAATCCATCCCACCTCACAGGTGTGGCATATCAAGATGCTGATTAGACAGCATGGTTATTGCACAGGTGTGCCTTAGGCTGGCCACAATAAAAGGCCACTCTGAAACGTGCAGTCTTGCTTTATTGGGGGGGTCTGGGGGGGTCCGAAAACCCTAGCGTTAAACCCTAACCCTAACATGTCACCCATTGAGCATGTTTGGGATGCTCTGGATCGGCGTATACGACAGCGTGTTCCAGTTCCTGCCAATATCCAGCAACTTTGCACAGCCATTGAAGAGGAGTGGACCGACATTCCACAGGCCACAATCAACAACCTGATCAACTCTATGCGAAGGAGATGGGTGACATTAAGGGGGTGAAAACGCAAATCCCGGCTTTTTCTAGCGGAGCCTCTGCCATGGATCATCGGCACTTTCGGCAGGTTATTCTCATGATGCTGTTAGTCTGGAGATCAACAGACACTAGCGGCCCGCGCATATGATTATATAATCAGACAACGTCCGTTAAAAAACATTATTACATGGCTTTGTTGAATACTCGATTCTGATTGGTCAATTCAGAACACGTGACACGTTGTTAATCCAGAACAGACAGACCGCTGTCAAGGATTTATTGACCGTTGTTAAGGACGCTCACATCTGCACAAAGAAGTCTGTTCGATTTAACTGCATACAGTTTTGCTGTCAAGCAAACTGCATGCAGTTTGCTTTTCTAACTGACAAGACAAGAACGACAAGTAAACAGCGGAGAAGTAACGGGTAGAAACCCTCCTTTTTACGAAGCGGTCCAGACATACATATGTAGCGATTCATTTCAGACAGTTTGAAACGCGAGGGCCGTGATTGGTACGTGATCTGCCCTCGCTCAAGGGAAAACCTCCAGCTTGACTTGAGACCGCCCCCGTGATAGATAAATGTAATTATAATGAAGCCAGCTGCAATGGATCATTGATCCACCAGGGGGTGCAGTGGGGTTCCACACTGGAGCTCATGTGAAATAAAGTGAGATACAGTATGCTGGATGTACAGCGGAACTTTGTTAAGATCCATATGTCACGGATATCATACTACTGTGCTAAATAAGAGACATGTAATCATTTACAAAACATAAACATGTTGTTATTTAACAAAATAATTTTGTTATTCGAAAAAGACGAACGGGAGGAAATGCAGCCCGGCTCTCGATTTTTAATCCTAATTTAATCATCATCTTCACCACGATCATTTATGTTTATGTTCGCCGAATTGACATGAAATCACTGACACATATGAATATACTGTATTCAACTTCATTAAAACGCTATTAACGTGCCTAAACTCAGTAATTCACAAAAAATATGTATATTTTAATGGAGCTTCGTCGGTCGATCAGGATCCCAAAGTGTAGCGGAGGGATCCTCATCTGGATGAAGGGTGTTATTTTCCCCATAAGGAACAAGTCGCTCCAAATTATCCCGCTTATTACATGGCCACATTCTCAACAAAGTAACAACATGACTCCCAATATTAATTGAAATGCTTTTATGGATTTAGAAAATGTTTTTATTGATTTAAAAAATAGTTGTATGTATTGATTTAAATTGGCATGCATCCGCTAAGAAAAATAGTCCGTTTGAATGAAAACGGCAGCTCTCAGCTGTGTATTTACACAACTAATGGCCCATCAACCACAGCTCTCTCCCCCCCTCCCCCCACTGATCTTTCTTCTCCAGCAGCTAAATTAACAGTAGGTTACTCTGAGTGACCATAGACTGTATGTGACAAGCTTACAGTTAGTGACGTAACAACACCATAAAAGCTGGTGGGTTGAAAGCAATACGGGAGGTAAAAATAACTAGAATAATTGTGATTTATTTATTGTGGCTTTTATGTTTTTAGGTATAAAATGATATGTAATTCAGGCTTATAGTTCACCCTTCTCTAAAAGCCTTCAACAATGACAATATTCATTGTAATTTAATAAATCCTTCCAACACACATTGTAAAAAATAGCCTACTGTAAGTTAAGAAATCATTTCAATATGTACATCTTCTGATGTAACAACAATAACATTATAAATAGTAACATAGCTGAACATGGTACTGCACATTTAGCTTTGAGTGTTACTGACCTGAGATGTTTTTATTACATGAATTAAGGTGACTGAGGCTTTTTAACATACAGGGATGCAAACTCATCAGGTATGAAAAAGGTGACAAGGATCCGAGCCCCCGGCTCCCCCACCCCACGGAATGACAGAGGATTTTAGCAGTCAGAACAACTAAAGCAGCAGTGTTAATAATAACAGAAACGCCAAAGAGTCACATCTAATAGAAATATATAAAAGCATTTATTTTAAATTGTGGAGCAGTCAGTTTATAATTTTGGCAGCACTGTTGAGCATTTTGAAAATGTATTTTCATGCCTCTGTGCAAGGCTTAAGTCTTTTTATCTTTATAGCCACATGGTGTAAAGTAACTAAGTTCATAAACTCAACAAGTACTATACTTGGGCACAATTGAGATACTTGTACTTTATTTAAGTATTTCAATGTTTTGCTACTTTGTTCTTCTACTCCACTACAGTTCAGAGGTACATGGTGTACTTTGACTCCACTACATGTATTTAATACCTTTAGTTACTTCACAGATCTGGATTAATTAAGTGAAATATAATCAAGTGTTAAATCAGACTTTAGTTCCACCTGGAGTAAATCCACAAGCTACCCTGCAGTATACAAAGTCATTCAAACTAGCTGCACCTTTACCAGCTTTGAGAACACTTTCATGATCAATCATTATAAAACATATCATATCTATTATTCTGAAATGGACCAATCTGCACAATGACTACTTTTACTGTCGCTACTTTCACTATATTTTGATGATAATACTTTTTCTACTTTTACTTGAGGAACATTTTGAATGCAGGACTTTTACTGTAACAGAGTATTCCTACACTCTGGGACTTCTACTTTTACTCAAGTACAAGATCTGAGTACTTCTACTTTTACTCAAGTACAAGACCTGAGTACTTCTACTTTTACTCTCGTACAAGATCTGTGTGCTTCTACTTTTACTCAAGTACAAGATTTGAGTACTTCTACTTTTACTCTAGTACAGGGGTCGGCAACCTTTTTGATATGAAGTGCCATTTTAAAAAAAAATTGTTATCAGCGTGCCAACTATCGAGAATTATCAAGGGGGGGGGGGGGGGGTTGAGGAGCTTAACGCTCGTCAACTATCAGCAGGAGGGCGGGGGAGCCTTGCTGCGGGGAAGCAGTGTCGCAACATACACGATGCCGAATTTAACAAACAAATTTAAGTAATTGGTTTAAACGGCATAATAATAAGGACGATCGTCCGTTCTGTGATTCTCCAGAGCACACATGTTATGATATTAGGGTCGCGTTGGGTCATGCAGAGTGAGATGAGATCGCTGTCCCTTTAAGAGAGAGAGATAGAGAGAGAGGGGTGTGGCTTGTGCATGTGTTTGTGGATGGTAGAGCGACAGTGAGCGAGCGTGTTTCTGGAAGTGAAACGGGAAAGCAGAAAAACAGAGGTCTGTGATGTATTTTGTGAAACAGAAGAACAGCTAAATAAATGCAACGGCCTCCCAAGAAGAGCTCACCTCTCTCCAGTCATTTAAGCTAAAGTGGGTTATTGAACCTGAAGCTTGTTGCTTCTGCCCACCTCGACTACGGTCTGGGAGCCGACAGGAAAGTTCAACACACAGATGGCCAGTCCGCCCCCTTTGTAGCATATTATTTCGATGAGAGATGAGCAGATCGCCACTGGGCTTTCAACTGAATGCACAGCCACGCAAAAACTGCGGCATTTGTACAGCTCCTTATGGGTACTGCAATTAGTGAAGTGCTTTCCTCCGTGTTGAAACGATCAGCACTGCACCAGGGAGGAAAGCGGCAGAAAGTCACCTGGAGATAAAGAGAGCGGGGCTGCGTTGCGTGCATGGCTTCCTTCTGCAGGTAACGGGAGACGCGCTCTGGCGGCGGTCTCCTTCAGGATCCGAAAATACAATTTAAATATTTTGCACACTTATTCCACTTATTCCTAGTGTGCCACTGGTTACGGTGCCGCGTGCCAATGCTGGCACGCGTGCCAGGGGTTGCCGACCCCTGCTCTAGTACAATATCTTTGTGCTTCTACTTTTACTCAAGTAGCCTACAAGACCTGAGTACTTCTACTTTTACTCAAGTACAAGATCTGAGTACTTCTACTTTTACTCAAGTACAATATATATATACCACCTCTGTTTATAGCCTATGAAAAAAACTATTAGAAATAGAAGGCTAAAGCTAACGTTAGGAGATAGTGACAATGTATGCTAGCTAGCTAGCTCAACGATTCCTTAAATAATATTGCCACAGAAAAACTTTTCAGTTCACATCACGCTCTGCCGCTCCGACAGGGAGCTCTGCTCTGAACACCTGAACAGCCTGTTCTAACAGCTGTTCACCAGCGGTCACAGTTAATATTAACGAACGCACCCGTAGGTAATGTAGCTGCTGAAGCTAGACCATCATCTCGGAGCAGCAGAGCCTTATTATACATCCATGAGCAGAGCCGACAGGCAGGAACACTCGAGCACACAGCTCGTACTTCATTATAATATATATAAAAAAGAACACCATGCGTGTCATGATGGCACATAACAGCTCACGGCCGCAGATTACTCCGGGTCCCAGCCCCCCCCATACCCCAAAAATATTTGTATTGCAGATCTACATGAATCACACAAACGACTTATTTTGGATTCAAAGCGGCGAATTTCGCCGAAAGGTGACAAGTTTGCATCACTGAACATAGACAGAGCACAACTGAAACATAACATCTGAAACGATGTAACAACATAATACACTTGTGGGGATGCTTGGGATGTGAGGAGTGAGGGACACGGCTTAGATCGGGCGTGTCGCCTGGCAGGACAGGAGAGTGTGTGCACCAGAGTCCTGCATCGGGTCGGGTATCCGCGGGTACCCGACCCGCAAAAAAGGTGATTTGCGGGTGGTATTTTTTCAAACGCTTTTTTCTGGGTTCGCTTCTGGGTAAAACAAAGATGATGCGGGTCCGGTTGCGGGTGTTGCATAATAAATATATTTAAACAATAATAATTTAGTTTAATGTTTAAATCCTCAGACCTCTCCTCCGCGGGACCGAGCATAATCATAACCTCTGCAGTGAATCTATCTGCTGCTGAGCGCACCACATTCTGAATGGCTGAGGTGAAGCTCTCTAGCGGAGAATACAGCATTTTCAATAACTCTTCCTCAAGAGCGAAATCCAACGTCTGGGAGGCTTTTGGTGTCATCCTAGATGGAGAAGATAAACAACATCCCAGGCTTTTTGAGCCAAATATGCAACTGCGTGTGTTAATAATTGCACGTTGTCACTGCTTATATATATGCGGGTTCGGGTCGGGTTGCGGATCTTGTGCCGGCGGGTCGGGGTCGGGTTGCGGAACTAATTGGCAATATGTGCGGGTAGCGGGACGGGTTCGGTATTGCACGTCATGGGTGCGGGGCGGGAGCGGGTCTTGAAAATCAGACCCGTGCAGGACTCTGGTGTGCACCAGTCTGCCTTGATCTATGAATTCATGTCCGTGACACTCACTGCTGCCCACAGCTGTTTTATAGAAGGAAATTCCTTCACTTCATGAAAGTGTTTTAACCACACACACCTCTACACACACATGACGGGTGTTATTTTCCCCATAAGGAACAAGTTGCTGCAAATTATCCGCTTATTACACGGCCATATTCTCAACAAAGTAACGACATGACTCCCAATATTAATTTAAATGCTTTTATGGATTTAGAAAATGTTTTTATTGATTTAAAAAATAGTTGTATGTATTGATTTAAAAAATAGTTGTATGTATTGATTTAAATTGACATGCATCCGCTAAGAAAAATAGTCCGTTGTTACAGTTTTTTAAACAGTCTGAATGAAACGGCAGCTCTCAGCTGTGTATTTACACAACTAATGGCCCATCAACCACAGCTCTCTCCCCCCTCCCCCCTTGATCTTTCTTCTCCAGCAGCTAAATTAACGGTAGGTTACTCTGAGTGACAAGCTTAGAGTTAGACACAACACTGTCATTGCAAGTGACCCTCAGTTAGTTGACTTTTATGTTCAACTGCTAAATTCGTTACTGATAAAAAAGGGCTTCTACTGTACCTAATTACCTTAACACTAGAACCGCCAGAGGTTTTTGTATAGGCCTACCTAAACCCGTCAAATCCCGCTATTAGAATGCAATTTTTAACAACATAGGATGCTACATAACACACTTTCAGGAAAAGTTACGGACTGGGAGACTTTAATATTTTATTGAAAAAAAGTTACATTGCACACACACAACACACATCACACAAATTGACCCGATTGGCGGTTCTAGTGTTAAATAAACTCACTAATTAATTAAACCAGTTCAATACGCATTATTCTTATTCTTATCATTCTTTATGAGCGCAGAAATAGTCTTAAAATCAGATCTGTTTTTTAAATGAAATCTGACGGCAGGCAGTTAGCTCTGATCAACTATGATAAACGCGCCGCACCTAATCGCTGGCCATTCAGCCACAGAAACTGTTCGAAATGGGGGGGAGCTAGGCTCCCCCGAAGAGGGAGGGAGCTCCCTTGATGGCTGACTTTGAGATAAATAGGGGGAGCCCAAAACAATCGTGCATATTTGTGTCACACAGATTAGAAATGCTGAGTTTCTGTAAATAACGGTTCTTGAAATAAATAATAGTTATTGTTCATTACAGTTTCTGAATATTTGTTTTATATTTGTGAATATGTCTGGGTGTTGCCATCTGTACGTGGCGGCGCTGCATTCTTACTTACGTTGCTATGGTTATGGCGGTGATGCCGGCGCGGTATTTGAAATGTTCATATTGATATTTTTTTTAACTCTGGCTGTGTAATAAAAAAATATGGCAAAACGAAAACAGCCAAGCGTCACAGCTTTTGGATTCACAAGCAAAGAAGCGAAGGAGTCTAAAAATGACAACGTGAACGGAAAACAACTTTTAGTTGGCCGGCTGTAAGCGGCGTTAGGGTCGAGTTTGACAGCTCCACACCGAGGGAGAGGCCTGCCGATGCGGAGCCTGAAGAGGCTTCAACAACGGCCACATCCGCCGGCATATTGACACCGTCTGTATTAGTAGAAGAGTGTTTTTATAGCAATTGATCGCATCCGCGCTGCTACGCCAGTCAACAGAGCGTGCGTGTGACATATTTAGTAGCAGGATGTGCACTGAAAAATAGGGCTCCCCGAAAGCAAATGGGTAATTCGAAAACTGACAGAGCTCCCTCTATACAAATCAAACTGTAGACGGTGTGAAAGCACCTATTGTTTTAAATAATGGTCGGAATGTGACCTGTGAGCCTTCTGAATTACCGTGGGACAGCACATTCTAAACTAAAATGTTCAATCAATAAAGTAACATCTTATCTTATCTTAATAATATTTTCATATGAATAATAATAATAAATCATACAGTATGTGTCCGAAAGGGAGCAGGAGGAAGCAAACACAAACATATACTGCATATTAAAGCAAACCATTGTAAAGGTTAAAGTATGAGCAAAACAAATAGAGAAGTGTAATGTAAACATTTACATTATAATTATGATTATTTAATATATAAAGACTATATATTATTGAATTACAAGATTAGATATACTTTAGTTGATCTAAAATATTGATGTGTTCAAATGCTCTTCAAAACACAACTGAAAGTCCATGAAACTTGTCTTTCTGTATTTGTGAATGAAGCGCCATCTCCTGGTTAAAACCTGAAATTGAAAATCTGGCAACGCCCTCTTGGAAAATAGTGGGAGGGCTTAACATTCCTCTATACTGGTCTTTGGCAGGCTGTAGGCAGGAAGCTGTAAGCTGGAGTCCGAAATTCAGTGCTACATCTGTAGACATCAGACGGCGACACATATTCAGTTGCCAGTTACTTTGGCATTAGGGCAGGGATATCTAGATACTTTCCAAGGTTTGACATAATGAATTGTGCTACTTTTAAAGCAAGCAACGATGTTTTCAAATCGGATGCATGCCAATTTAAATCAATACATACAACAATTTTTATCTAGATCCCTTCGCTTTGCGTCGGGCTCCTGATCAGCCTGTCGGTGTTCTTTTCCCCATAATGACCGCCCCGCTGCACATTATCCATGAGAGACGTTCTGCAGTAAGGAGGGGCGTTTCACCGACGACAGGTGTTCTTACTTTTATGTAGCTGACGGAGAATTTGTACTTTACACGACACTGTTCAACACTTAATTCTGCTTTACTCTTTAACTAAACAACCGCGGATGTCTTGAAAGACTCTTTCGCTAAAGATTTTTGAAGATATCCGCGTTCTTGTGACAAGTAAGTACTGCGCTTCCTATGTTTTGGTGCGGACTGCGTTCACACCAGCAATGAACCGCTCCAGAGTTCGCAAGCAAGCGCTCTGAGACCACCTATTTTAGCGGACCAGAGTCCGGTTGTTTAGTTCACTTAAGAGGTCTCGGACTGTGTTCACACCGACCCAAATGAACCACACCAAGCGGCTAAACGCACCAGGGTTCGATTCAACCTGACTATACAAGGGAGGTGTGAACGCACCCTTAAAGAGCATCTTGCAGGTTTTTTTTTTTTTTTCTACATTTATGCTTAAACTTGCTTGAAAATTACAATTAAAAAAGTGAATATAGGATTTGATATGTTTTACGAGACATAAGGGCAGGAATTCAGAGGGAAAGGAGCAATTTTGAGCTCTGCTCTTAAAAACGGCTTTTTTTTCACAAAGGGTAAAAATCTCCGCTCTCTGACCGCGGGTATAGTTAGTAGTTGCGTTAAGTTGAGCGGTTGTGTTTTAGTGAGCTGGTATTTTTCGGTAGTTTTACATTGTATTTCACATTTGTAATCATGGTGCAGTATTGTGTTTGTGCAGGTTGCACAAATACCAGCCTGTCAGGACATCGAGTCCACAGTAAAAAGGACCGGAGCTAGCGTTCGTTCCTGGGTGCGTTGTGCATCCACCTCCCTGCAGCACATACTCTCCACAGCTTTATCAGGAAACTGTATTACTTCTCTCTCCCCCCCCTTCGCTGCTCTCTCTCTCTCCCCTCCAGTACACGGCACCGTAAGACGTAGTGTGGAATTGCATTAGGTAACGCTGTGGTGGCTGTACTGCTCCAGCCGTCTCCTTTGTGTTTGTTTGTTTCCCCCTGTCTGTATTGTTTGGGTGTGCGTGGTGGCTGTCACTCCTGGCTCCCAGCTCAACCTCCACTCACCTGCTGCAATCAGCTGTGCACCCTCCCCGACTACACGCCTGCTTTACATCAAGCCATTTACAACGGTATATCAACGGAGGCTCCACAACCTTTCTCCGCCAGATCGTCAAGTATCAGCCGTATCTCGCGTCTCTCCTCCGGTACACAGCACCGTAGTGTGGAGTTGCATTAGGTAACGCGAGATACGGCTGATACTTGCACATTAGTTTCTGTTATGGATCAGTATCAACAGTCCTGCCAGTAACGTTACTATATTATCAATGTTACTTTAGTTATAGCCTGATATTTGATAGCTAACTTCACCATGTTGTGATGTGAAGTTAGCTAACATTCTGTAGCTAACGCCGGTCACTCACCAAGATAGCTGCCCAGTTCTCCACTGGTTCTCCTCACACCACAGCTCAATTTCTCTCCGATGGCCGTTATTTCTTCTAATCCTTGGCTTCTCCTGGTCTCTTGGACGCTTAGCAGGCTCATAATTATAAGGTTGTGGTCCGTCATATGCATTTGAATATTCATGTTCAACTTCTTCTGTGTCTTCTGTGTCGAAACTAGCATTGGGATCCATGTTTATTAATACGTTACACCGGCCGCTCTCCCCCTTGTTTCCCCCATGTTACGTCACACGCGGGAGGTCACGTGCCGAGGCTTTTTTATGCGGAAGTGAAAATGTCTTACAAATTATTTTTAACTCTTCCACCAGTAACTGTAAGAAGGATAAAATAGAGCCTAACTCACAAGATAGGGGCTCTATTCTCCGCTCCTCACACCATCGCTGGAATCCCAGCCACTTTGGCCTGTAACAGGCTGTGGTGGATCCAGCTCTAGCTGCCTGGATAGACTGAATAACACTGTCAGACAATCCATGCTGTCTCAGCCTGTCCCTCTCAGGAGCCAAGTCTGGAGAGGTTGGCCGAGATGGGTAACGCCCCGATTGCACCTGCCTGTTGAGACATCGCCCACCAGAACTGGGGAACCGCCCAGGGCTGGCCCACCTTCATCTGTGTCATCTCTGAGTACCACGGCGCCCCAACGCGGTCCGGAGCCACTAGGATGACTGACAGACGTTCTCGTCTCACTCTCTCCAGGAGAGGGAGAATGAGACGCATCGGTGGAAAGGCGTATAGCAGCTTCCTTGGCCATGGCTCGTGTGCAAACGCGTCCACCCCCAAGGGTGGGTCGTCGCTCCGAGCCATGGAGAACCACAGGGCAAAGTGGCTGTTTCGCCGGCTGGCGAACAGGTCCACTTCCGCTCTCCCGAACTGGGCCCAGATCTGCTTCACCACCTCCGGGTGAAGCACCAACTCGCCCGGCAGGGGGCCGCCCCTCGACAAGAGGTCGGCCCCTCTGTTCTCCAGTCCCGGAATATGGAGGGCTCTCAGAGATAACACCACCTCTGAAGCCCATAACCACAGTTCCTCCGCTGTGGTCAACAAGGCGGCAGATCGAACTCCGCCCTGCTTGTTGATATAAGCCACTGTGGTGCTGTTGTCGCTCCTGACCATTACATGTCTCCCCTGAATTAGGGGCCTGAAATGCTGGAGGACCAACACTACCGCCCGTAGCTCTAGGAGGTTGCTGTGTCGAGACTCTGTTAGAGCCCAGCGCCCACCTATAGCCCTCTTCAGGCAGCCATCCGTGAACACTGTGATGTAGGAGGTCACCCATCCCAGTGGAGACCCCCTCCGGAGGTGATCCGGGGACCCCCAAAACCGGAGGTTGCCCTCCACTGAGGGGGGGATGGTCACCAGCCGCCGCTTGTGCCTCTTGGGATCCAAGCGCAGGCTGGAGAACCACCTCTGCAGGCGGCGCATATGTAGTAACCCTAACGGGACCACAATGTGAGCAGCCGCAATGAGACCCAGTGTCTGCATGACCATAAAAGCTGTCACTGTTGCCCCCTGTCGCAGCCTGTGCACCCCCTGAAGAAGGGACGCACGTCTGCTCTCTGACAGGGTGGCGCGGGACGCGCCTGCATCGAGCACCACACCCAAATACAACGCCCGTTGGTGAGGTATGGGGGTGCTCTTTTTCCAATTGATCGCAAAGCCCAATTTGGTCAGGTGTGTGATCAATTGTGCTGTGCAAAACATTGCCTGTTCCCGTGACCCAGCCATGACTATGAGGTCGTCTATGTAAAATAAAACTCTCATGCCGTGTGCGCGCAGCGGTTGAAGCGCTGTGGCCACATATTTGCTGAATGTGCGTGGGGAAAGGGAATAGCCGAACGGCAGCCTGTTGTACTCGTAGGCTATCCCCTGGAAGGCGAAACGTAGATACTTTCTGTGCTCTTGAGCAATTTCTACATGAAAGTATGCGTCTTTCAGGTCGATGGTGGTGAACCAATTCGCCTGGCTGCACAAGCCCCAGTAACTGTTTCACAGTTAACATGCAGAATTTCCTGCGGGAAATGTGGCAAATCAGGCCACGGAGATCTAGAATAGGTCTGAATTCCCCTTTCTTCTTGAGAACCAGGAAGTACATGGAATAAAGACCCTCTTCCCTGCGCTGAGGGTGCACAACAGACACAGCCTGTTTCTGCACCAGAGCCTGAATCTCTGCTGAGAGGAAACCCATCTCCTCCTGAGAGGATAGATTCACCTCTCGCATGCCCATAAAAGGGGGTGGGACGCTGCAAAACTGGAGTGAATAGCCCTGTCTCAGCATCCTGTCCTTCCACCTTGATAGTACACAGCTGAGTTTCCATTCCCCATAACACTGTGTTAAAGGACATGCCCTCAGCTGTGGGGCCGCAGCTATAAAGCTGTGGTACTCTCTGGCGACCCGTCCCGCCGCAAAACTCCCCGTGAAGGGACGATTTGCCCATGGAGTGTCGACACAGAAAGGGACGATTATTTACTGAGGACCCTGAACGCCCCGCCGCACGCTCATGTGTGAGCGAGCGCTCTCTCATAATGCCGTTCTTACCCTTACGGTGAACAGCACTAATCGGAGTCCTTATAGGAGTAGTGCGTTCTACTAAGGCTCCTGAACGCACAGCCACACGCTCTTCTGTGAGTGCGGGCGCTGCCATAATGCAACTCTTACCACTATGGTAAACTGCATTAATTGGAGTCTTAGCCCCAGGCTTAGTGTGTTCCCTAACAGCAATACGCCGGCCATAATGCCTCTGTACACGTATAGCACTACGATAGCATTGCTCGCGTTTCATCACTCTCATCTGCGCACTCCCACTAGCCTCCTCCCTTACAGGAGCTACGGCTGGGGCGGCGAGTGTGGAATCTGCCGGCGCCTCTCCCTCCGTTTCATTGTCGCACTGCGCTCCCTCACCTGCATGGAAATGCGTGGAGGAGCGCGTAGCGGGGCTGGAGGAGGGGCCAGCGGTAGCATCCGGCTAAGCTGGATCCTCTCCTCCTCCAGGCGGCTGAAGCGCTGAGTGACCGAGGAGATCGACCCAAAGAGACCCTCCGTGGACACGGGGGCTCCGAGGAGATCTTCTCGATCCTTCTTAGATAGGGCAGTGAGTCCCAACCACACGTGACGAGACGCCACTGTGGCCAAGGAAATCACCCGCCCTGCTGCAGTGGCCACGCCATGAATCAGATTGTTCATCTGACCTACAGTATAGCGCGGTCCGGATAATCGCTCCCGTCTTGAGACAGGAGGGCGGGGGTGACTGCCTGAGAGGTGATCAGGGAGACGCCCAACACGCAGAGATTATTTGCTGCAGCCGCCATCTGCGTACCGAGCTTGAACATCTTGTCCAGATATTCCAGAGTGTCTTGGTCCCGGGGCAGCGGGGGCAGGGGTCGCTTACCCTCCGCCCAACCAGCCGCCCGCGGAAGCAGATGGGCTGCCAGGTTCTCATCAAGGGGGGGCACACCCGAACACGTTGTGTCCGAACGGCCCTCCACCTTGATGATGCCTGCCATAGCGGCTACTGGGGCCTTCGTTTTAAATGGCTGCTGCCATGTCGCTTCCACACACCGCCATATATCAGGCAGCTGGGGCGAAACGAAGGTCGGCTGCGCTGGATGCACCGGGCCGTAAAACCCCTGTCTCAGGCGGCTTACAGGCCTCGGTGGCAGCGGTGGGGGGAGCGGTAGGCCTACGCGCTCCACCGCAAGGGTCATCACCGCTGGGAAATCCATACGCGCAGACCTGAGAGTCGGACCTCCAGACCCCGAGGCGTCCTCGTCCTCCTCCTCCGTAATCGGGGTCGTCTGGCCCCACGGAAGGGAGAACCGAAACGGCATTTCCTCCTCTCCTGAGTCGCCCATCTTGACGACGTCGAGATCTGGATCCTCCACCTCCTCCTGCGGGTCCTCTGCCGACAGAAAATGCTGCCCACGATGCTCACGCGTGAGCTGAGGAAGCATCTGGCAGGCTGAGTGCCGGCGCCGGGCCCATACCGCTCACGGCATGGTCAGGCCCCATACACAAAAAGCAGAAGGGGTGTGGATCCGCCCCCGCGATCAGGTTTGGACTTTCGGGCAGGTCCTGTGGTCAAGAACTGACTCCATTATTCTCTATTTTTCTCGTCTTTTTAAAGCTCCGTGGACTCACTTCCGCTGCTGAAGAGAAAAGGATTATAGTCAGGAGGCGAGGCCTCCTTTTATACGGTGTGATGCGCACCATTCAGGTAGGCCCGCCCAAGGCCGGCTACGTCTAGAGAAGTCTCAGTGGGAGAATGCTCGCAGGGTAAGGTACTACCCATAGAGTCCAGTAGAGGGCGGAGCCTGTGAGAGATATAACTAATAACGTTACTAGTTACCTATTCCCATTCAGTAACTCTGTTATAGTTACTGTGATTTAAATGGGTGCGTTACTGCGTTACATTATGTGATGGAACTGAACCGAATCTCCCTGCGGATGTAACTTACAGGCGAATACAGTGATGTCCTCTCACAGTACTATGGAAAAGTGAGAGTAACCAGAGAGGAGTGATGATAGGTTAATGCGGGGTAACATTTCAGGGTAAGCCAATCAGAGACACAGCTGGGCGGGTCTTGCCTTATGGGGAAAATACACAGACACACAAACACTTGCTAACACACATACACACACACTATGGCAGATGCAAGTATCAGCGAGAGCAGCAGCGCATTTACAACTTGGAGATATTAACCACTATTTTCAATTTGTGGGGAAAAAATATTACGGTCAAATGAAAACTGTGTGCAGGACAGAAAGCATTGTCCACATCGAAAAACAGCAATGCCAATCTCCTTAAGCACCTAACTAATGTACATGTGGGGAGTTGTCTTTTCTCTTACTGTGCCACAGAACAACACAAAAACTTGTATTTGTATTGTTATTATTTTTAAAGTAAAGTAACTTGTTACTAGTTACTTTTATAATTTAGTAGCTAATAAAGTAACTAGTTACTTTTTTGGAGAGCAGTAACTATAACTATTAATAGTTACTTTTTATAAGTAACTTACCCAACACTACTCGGGACCCATTTTGATCGCTGGTGTGCGGCAACTGAGGTTGATACTCACGAGGCGTTGAGGGATCTCGTTATTCTGGAGCAATTCAAAAATTCCGTACCGGAGCACGTTGCAGTGTACATCAGTGAGCATGCAGTCAGGACAGCTGCTGAGGCTGCTGCGTCAGCAGATGATTATGTTTTGACACACGTTGGGGGATGTGCTGCCGTACAAGGCAGTCACAGAGAAAATTCCTCGGTCATGGGGCGTGGTCGTCCAGTGAGACCAGCTGGGCCGGAGATAAAATATGAACGTGGTGCAGACGAAGTGTGTAATTATTGTCATAAGCAAGGACACTGGAGAAGGGACTGCTATGCATTTAGGGCTAAAGCTGAGCAGGCAGGGACTAGTGGTAGTCCCAAGCCAGCAATGTCTGTTGCACCTGTCACTGAGCAGGTGACTGGGCTTTTAGGTCGTGAGTTGAAACTAAAGGGGGCTAGAACATAACTGCAGTCATATTTGCTGTTAGTCTTTATGTGTATTGATGTTGCATTTAATCTTTATTTCTCTGTTGTTATTCTTTGGTTAAACCCCCTGTGTCAGCCTCATTAAAATCAATCAAATATTGAAGTAACAAGCTGCACACTGACACTGCAGGCAATATAACGTGGGATATGGTTATAGCTTTACATAAATAAATCTGACAACAAGAGATTGTTTAAAAATGTATATTATAAAGTATTCACTTAGTCTATGTTTACCTGCTGCGTCCATCAGTGCAGAAAGATGTAGACGGTTAAGCACATTCTGATTATGGAAAAATTCAATAAGAAGGACATTTTCTCAGCATTATAATCTCTCAGTCAGACACATTTCACAGCAGCTCGATCTCAGACTGTGATACAAAAACAGTGTACTGCAGTATATGTAGTACAGATACCTGAGATATATGTACACCTGTGTCCTATATCATGAATTCAGACATGATTTATAAATATGTACTCAAAATGTAATTCGAGCAAGCAAAATATACTAATTAACACAATTATTGTGGCCATTTTTCTGTATACTTTCATTTTATCTGTATATCATTTATGTGGGCTATAATCTAAGGTGCTTTAATTTGTGGTTTCTGAGGCTGTTAACTGTGATGTATTTATCGTCTGCAGCAGAGGTGACTCTTGCTCTTTCTTTCCCAGGGGGTGGGGTCCTAATGAGAGCCAGTTTCATCATAAAGTTCGATGGTTTTTGCGACTGGATACATTCAAAGTTCTCGACATTTTCCGGATCGACTGGCCTTCATTTCTTAAAGTGATGATGGACGGTCGTTTCTCTTTACTGAGTTGAGTCGTTCTTGCCATAATATGGATTACAACAGGAGTCAAATAGGGCTTTCCACTGTGCACTAACCCTACCTCTGCACAACACAACTGATGTTCTCAAACACATTAAGAAGGCAAGTCATTCCACAAATGGACTCTTGACAAGGCACACGTGTTAAAAAAGTTATCTAGAAGTTTTGACATGACTCGAGTGAGGGGCCGCTGGCAAGTTGCTGCCGCGCCTCCTCCGTTGTCTGTCGATTGTTTCGTGTTGTTTATTCTCTATCTGTTGAATGTTGTCTTGTGCAACTGGACTCCAAACCCATCTGTTACAAACCCGTCGGTCCCATCTAAGACTGACGATTAATTTAGCCGTTTAACAATCTGTACACTCGCTAGTGCTACTGTGCTGTCACTCGGTAGCTTGAAGCTAGCCGGTACACGGCTCACCGTCCCAACCCAGCACTGAAATCCTGGTCCACTCATTTGTCACATCCCGGATTGATTACTGCAATGCACTTGTTTTTTTTAATAAACTTTATTTTCCTTTTTCTTAAACAACACATACAGTTTCAGTTTCAGTGACAAAAAATTGCAGGTTGTTCATTTTTTGTTTTTTGTTAAACAAGATTAATTGTACAAAAATATTTTGGAAATAATAAACAAACAGATGGTTGAAAACACAGCACAAATAAAAATCGAAAGAGAGGGAGAATGCAGGGAGGAAAGTACATTATACAACACCCTAATTACTCCTCTATTCTGCACATTTATTTCAAGAATTCTGTCTAAGGTTGTTTCCGTTGGTTTATTTGGAAACTGCGGGTATTTTCTACATGTGAAATTTGGAAATATCTGAAAAGATGGCCGGGTGGAATAAAAAATGTTTCTGTCAACTGACTAAATGAGGCGAATAGCTTGTTTATATACAGATCTTCAAAACTACGTATTCCCCCATTATTCCAGATCTTAAAAGCAGAATCCATCACAGAGGGTGGGAACATATGGTTCGAGTAAATCTGTGATCGTATAGACATCGTATGTAATCCAAACCGTTTCCTACACTGTACCCAGATTCTAAGAGAATGATATACTAATGGATTACTCTTGTAGGTATACAATTCCAATGGAAGAGCTGATCCAAGCAAAGCCGGCAATGAAGTTCTACCGCAGTAGGCCGATTCAATAAGAATCCAAGCGGGTGTCTCTGTAGAAGGAGCACTTAGCCAATAGAGCATACTCCGTACATTCGCCGCCCAATAATATAATTGGGTAGTGCTAGCCCTCCTTATTGTTTTGTTCTCTGAAGGAAATCTTTACGAATCCTAGAGGTTTTATTATTCCAAATAAATGCAGAAATATATTTGTCCAGAGTATTAAAATACTTTTTTGGTATACGAGTTGGAATACATTGAAACAGATATAAGAATTTAGGTAGGGTGTTCATTTTTACTACATTAATGCGTCCAATTAGCAATAATGGGAGATTGCCCCATCTCTGAAAATCTTTCTTTGTATGTTCAAGAAGGGGGGTACAATTTTTCTCAAGTAACTTTCTATACAGATTAGTAACCTTGATGCCCAGATATGTCATGTGATCAGTTTTTACCTTAAATTGAAATGTTTCAAATTCAATTCCTCTGGCTTTAGAGTTTATGGCGAGTAGTTCACTTTTGTTTACATTTAATTTATAACCTGAGATACTATCAAAATCCTGAAAAATTGCAATCGCATGGGGAAGAGAGCTTATAGGGTCAGAAATGTAGAGTAAAAGATCATCGGCGTATAATGACACTTTATGCTCCTTGCTTGCCCGTTGGACTCCTTTAGCTCTGTTGTCAGTTCGTAGTTTAATTGCTAATGGTTCAATACATATTGCGAATAGAAGTGGAGATAAGGGGCATCCTTGTCTGGTCCCACGATTGAGAGGGAAATACTGGGAGTGCGTGGCATTTGTACTAACCCGAGCCATGGATGAGTTATGTAGGAGTTTTATCCATGAAATAAAATTCTGGCCCAGTCCAAATGTATCGAGGGTGTAATATAAGTAATCCCATTCCACCCGGTCAAATGCTTTTTCAGCATCTAGCGATAAGGCTATCTCAGATAGTGGGGACGATGGGGTATACATAATATTAAAAAGCCTACGTAAATTGAAAAAGCCCTGTCTAACCTTGACAAATCCTGTTTGGTCTGAAGAGATGATCGATGGCAGATACTGTTCAAGTCTGAGAGCAAGTGTTTTTGACAATATTTTAAAATCAACATTTAAGAGCGATATTGGGCGGTAGGAGGAACATTCTAGAGGGTCTTTATTTGGTTTCAAAAGAAGTGAGATTGTTGCTTGCTCAAGTGTAGGGGGGAGACATTTTGAGTTAAAGCATTCTATATACATGTCTCGTAAAAGTGTAACGGAAAACCTATCTGGGCCTGGAAATGTTCCGCTTTGCATTGACTTGATGGCCATTTTAATTTCTTCCGGGGTAATTCGATTTTCTATTTTACCTTTACTATGCGAGTCCATGGTTGGAACTGGCAATTTATCAAAAAATGTGTCCAATAGCTCAGGTTTGATTCACGAGTCAGATTTATGAAGGTTAAAATAGAAGTATTGAAAACTCTCATTTATCTTATCTGGCTCTTTTGTAATATGTCCAAATTGTGTTTTGATTTCATGGATTATATGCGTAGATTCCGATTTACGTAGCTGGTGGGCTAACAATTTGGAGGCTTTTTCCCCATGCTCATAACATAATAGTCTAGAATTTAGCAGCATTTTTTCAGATTGTTCAGTTGAAAGTAGATTACATTCTGTTTGTAAATTAAGCCTTTGCTTGTAAAGATCTGGAGAAGGAGTGGCTGAGTGTTGATGATCTAATTTCATTATGGCATCAGTTAATTCAATTAAACGTTTTTGTTTTAGTTTTTTAGTAAACGAACAGTAAGAAATTATATGGCCCCTTAAGAATGTCTTCAAACTTTCCCAGATGGTACTATAAGTAACATCAGTAGTTATATTTGCATCACTAGGGCCACCAGGGTGGGTGGAGGGGGTCAGGAGGACGGGATTGAGCTGAAAACCCAGGGGCACCGCAGAGGACCAGGAAGGGCTCTCGGGCGGACGGCCCGGGGGCAAGGCAGAGTTCACTGTGGGAATCTCGGACGGACGGCCCGGGGGCAAGGCAGAGTTCGAGGAGGGGCAAGGACCACAGCCGGCAAACTCAGGGGGCCGAGCATGAGGGCGAAGGCAGCAGCAGGAAGAGTCAGGGGGCCGGGCCCGAGGGCGAAGACTGCGGCCGGGAAAGTCAGGGGGCCGGGCTTGAGAGCGAAGGTCGCGGCACTCAGGGGGCTGGGCTCGAGGGCGAAGACCGCGGTTCTTAGGGGGCCGGGCTCGAGGGCGAAGACCGGGCAATCCGGAGCCCGGGCAGGACCCGGTGTCGACCGGAAACGAACCGGAGCCGGTGGGACAGGTTTCGGCAAGATCCCCCATGGAAGAGGACAAGGAGCTGGCAGGACTCCCGGCGAGACAGGTGATGGCGGGGCCTCCAACGGAACAGGACAAGTGGTAGGCAGGACCCCCGGTAGAAGAATTGTCGGTGGGACCCCCAGAGGCACAGGACACAGGGTTGGCAGGACCCCCGGCAGAAGAGTAGTCGGCGGGACCTCCAAAGGCACAGGACATAAGATTGGCAGGGGCCCCGGAAGAAGAGTAGACTGCAGGACCTCCAACGGGACAGGACATAGGGTTGGCAGGACCCCGGCAGAAGAGTAGTCAGCGGGGCCTCCAACGGCACAGGACATAGGGTAGGCAGGACCCCCGGCAGAGGATTAGTCGGCGGGACCCACAACGGCACAGGACACAGGGTTGGCAGGACCCCCGGCAGAAGAGTAGTCGGCGGGACCCCCAACGGGACAGGACATGGAGTTGGCAGGACCCCCAGCGGAACCTCCAACGGCATTTGAGTAGGGACTTGAGTAGGGACAAGAGAAGGGACTCGAGTAGGGACTGGAGAGGGGACTTGAGATGGAACTCTAGAGGAGACTCGAGAGGGGACTTGAGAGGAAACTGGAGAGGGGACTCGAGAAGGGACTTGAGATGGGACTAGAGTAGGGACTTGAGAAGGGATTAGAGAAGGTACTTGAGTTGGGACTAGAGAGAGGACTCGAGATTGGACTAGAGAAGGAACTAGAGGAGGGACTAGGGAAGGGACCAGAGGAGGAACTGGAGAGGGGACTAGAGAGGGGACTAGGGAAGGGACTAGGGAAGTGACTAGAGGAGGGACTTGAGTAGGGACTAGAGGAGGGACCATGGCCGCTGGGGCCAGAACTGGGGCCGGGACCATGGCTGCTGGGGCCAGAACCGGGGCTGGAACCATGGCTGCTGGGACCAGAACTGGGGCCGAAACCATGGCTGCTGGGCACGGAATCGGAACACGGAACCATGGATGTGTGGACCGGCACTGGAGCACGGAACAGCCTCTCGCTGCTGAACCCCGGACGCTCCCCTCCATCGATCAGAGCAGTAAGCCAAAGAAAAGGAAAAATCCAATAATTCCTGCTCAAATGGATCTGCTGGGCCCATCCTTTGTTGGTTCGTTCTGTTACGGTAGAGTGAAGCAAGCAGGACCCAAATGCAGATAATACTGATAATACCTTTATTTCAAGGATAAGAAACAAACTTGGACAAACAGAACACTCCCCGGTGAACTCAGTCACCAACAAAAGACGAACCAACACTGAACACAGTAACGAGAAACAGCCAGGCAGGGGAGGAGAAACACAAGGGCCACAGGTGAACACAATCAGACAATTATACACACCAGGGAACCTAACGACAGGGAGGAAAAACACAGGGAGAGGGACCAGAAAATACACAAGGAGGAAAACAAGACAGGGAGAACCGAACAGCAAAATAAACCCAAACATACAAAACTACAAACGTGACATAACATGAGAATCGTGACAATTATATGTGCATGCTTTGACATTAGATAATAGATTTGTGTTACCCCCCAGTATTAATTGGTGAGTATCAATACAAGGTAATGAGTGAAAAAAGTTTCGAAAAAAATCACTATCGTCACAATTGGGGGCGTACACATTAGCTAAAATTAGAGGGGTGTTAAATAATGAGCGCACCACAACTACATAACGGCCACCTGGATCAGCGGTTACATCAGAGACCACAAACTGAGTTGATTTATGAACAAGAATCGCAGTACCCCTAACTTTATTATTACATTTAGAATGAAACATTTGTCCCACCCAATCTCTCTTAATTTTAGGATGATCTTGAATATTGAGGTGTTTTTCTTGGAGAAACGCAATGTTCACTTTGAGTTGTGAGAGATGGGAGAATACTTTGTTACATTTGGGTGATTAAGTCCTCTAACATTCCAGCTGATAAGATTAATATTGCATCTATTCTTTCTTAAAGTTGAGGAAGTAGGAACTGCCATCAACATTTACCGGAGGGGAAAATATGAAGAATAACGTGGTACTTTTGGTGATACATTTGAATTAGCATTTCAAAAATTGCCAACCTTAATACAACAAACAGAGACCAAGTAAAAATAGACAAAAAAGCAAAAAGTAAAAACAGGGGGTTACGTATTGTAACCCTAGTTACAAAAGCAGAGGCGGAGCCCTCTACTGGACTCTATGGGTACTACTCTCTATCATGCTGTGGGTGCTTTCACCTACTGAGTTTACGTAAACGTAGCCGGCCAATCGGGGCGAGCCTACCTGAAGGCGCGCGCAGGCCCACAGTATATAAAGGCGGCTACACCCGCCGCCCACTATCCTATACACTCTTCAGCGAGCGGACTAGAAAAGACAGGGCCCCCAGGTAGAGGGCTCCGCCTGTGCTTATATAACTAGGGTTACAATACGTAACCCCCTGTTATATTTCACACAGGCTCCGCCCTCTACTGGACTCTATGGGTACAGTGGGCGGAGCCCCGATGTATACACGCCCTGTCATCCAACAACATCGACCCACCACACCGTCCCTGACCATCTTTTGGCTAACATCCATTGCATCCCCACTTCCTCCCATCCGGTTGTAACCGTAGAGAAGTCGGGGCCGCAATATGGATAAGGTGCACCCACACACGCTTACTTCGTGTAGAGTGTGCATGGAAAAGATCTGTGCGGAGACTCCGTCTGGAGCCTACCGTGCACCATGTTCCCCAGGTCCCTCAGGAGCATGGGAAAACAGAAGTGCACCACGTCCCCCACATTCACACACGCTCCGTGTAGAGTGGGCATGGAAAATAGTGAGGAAGACTCTCCCAGCCTGCCTCCAGCCCTGTATGGGGCTGATTGCGCACCATGTCTCCCGAGTCCCTCAGGAGCATGGGAAAACACAAGTGCTTTATGTCCAGGGGGGGCGTCAGACACCTGCTGACCCACAGCCACGCCCCCTCTCACCTGTCATGCGTTGCCTCAGCAAGCACAGACGACGAGAAGGAGCCAGACATGTCCAGGAGATAACATTTTATGAAGGAGCCTGGCGCAGACCAAGACGCCGCCGTGTATATATCTTTTACACTCACGCTGCTGAATAAGGCTGTTTGACACAGCCACAGCCCGTGTAGAATGTGCACAGACCCCAGTGGGGAGGGCTCTCCCCGCCCGTCCATAGGCATGTATAATGCACCCGCATAGTCATCCTGTTAGGCGCTTCATGGAGAGAGCTTTTCCAGCCACACCATCCCCAAAGCACACAAACAGCTGTTCAGTGCATCTAATGGCAGCCGTGCGCTCTACATAACAGGCTAGCGCACGCACTGGGCACAGGAGGTGCAATTTAGCCTCCCTGGCCTCAATATGGGGTGGAAGATTAAAGCCACCTAACTGAATAGCCCTTGACCTGAACTAACTCCTTAGGCTCCTAGGAGTAAAGGAGGGGTTCGGTCTGAGTGTCGCCTCGCTACGGTCACCCCGGATCAAAAGGCAGCTTGGGTGCACCGACAGAGCGGTCAGCTTGGACACTCTTTTAGCCGAAGTCAAGGCAAGTAGCAATGTTGTCTTCCATGACAGTGCTTTCAGGGCGGGGAGCTCCAGGGGCTCAAATGGTTCTGTGACCAGAGCCTCGAGCACCAACGGCAGGTCCCACTGTGGGGCAGAGGCTTGCACTGGGCGCTTCCTCCTGACCCCCTGCAAAAACCGCGCCATAAGCGGCTGACTGAAGGCTGACCTGCCTCCAAATCCCTCATGGCAGGACGAAATGGCTGCTGCATACACCCTAATTGTGGAATGAGCCAGCCCCCTGTCCCCCAGTATCTGTAAGTAGGTAAGAATAGAGCCCAGCGTGCAGACAGAGGCTCTAGACTCCTTCCTTCACACCATCGCCGGAATCCCGCCCACTTTGGCCTGTAACAGGCTGTGGTGGATTCTGCTCTTGCTGCTTGGATAGTCTGGATAACGTTGTCAGACAGCCCCACCTGTCTCAGCCTGTCCCTCTCAGGAGCCAAGCCTGGAGAGGTTGGCCCAGAGTGGGTAACGCCCCTATTGCACCTGCTTCCTGAGACAGCGCTCCCCAGACCTGAGGAATAGCCCAGGGCTGGCCCACCATCATCTGTGTTACCCCTGCGTACCACGGCGCCAGGCGGCGATCTGGGGCCACTAGGATGACTGGCAGCTGCTCCCGCCTCACCCTCTCCAGGGGGGGGGGGTAAGGTGCAGCGGTGGAAAAGCGTAAAGCAGCTTCCTGTGCCATGGCTCGTGTGCAAATGCGTCCACCCCCAAGGGCGGATTGTCCCACCGGGCCAGGGAGAACCACAGGGCACAGTGGCTGTTGCGCCGATCTGCGAACAGGTCCACCTCTGCTCTCCCGAACTGAGTCCAGACCTGCTTCACCACCTCCGGGTGAAGCCTCCACTCGTCTGGCAGGGGTCTACCTCTTGACATGAGGTCGGCCCCCCGTTCTCCCGTTCCGGGATGTGCAGGGCCCTTAGAGACAACACAATCTGTGAAACCCACAACCACAGGTTCTCTGCTGTGGTCAACAAGGCTATAGAGTGGGCTCCGCCCTGCCTGTTGATGTAAGCCACTGTGGTGCGGTTGTCGCTCCTCACTAGCACATGTTTGCCCTGTATTAAGGGTTTGAAGTGCTGTAGGACCAGCATCACTGCTTGCAGCTCCAGGAGGTTGCTGTGCCGAGCCTCTGTCAGAGGCCAGCAACCACCTACAGCTCTCTCTAGGCACGTCCCCCCCCATCCTTTCACTGAAGCGTCTGTGAAGACTGTGATATAGGAGGTCACTTGCCCCAGTGGAGCTCCCCTCCGCAGATTCTCTAAACCACCTCTGCATGCGACGTGCATGCAGGAGTCTGAGTGGCACTACGGAGTGAGCAGCCGTCATGAGACCCAAAGTCTGCATGATGATCAAAGCTGTCACCGTCGCCCCCTGACGCAGCCTGCAGACTGCCCGCAGCAGGGATGCCCGTCTGCTTTCTGTCAGGGTGGCATGTAGTCTGCCTGCATCGAGTATCACCCTCAGATATTCTACCTGCTGGTGAGGTATGGGGGAGCTCTTCTTCCAATTGACCGCAACTCTTTTTCAACCCAACTTGGTTAGGTGTAGGATCAATTGGGCTGTGTGAAACATTGCCCATTCACTGGACCTGGCCATGACTATGAGGTCATCCAGATAAAAGAACACCCTCATGCCATGGTCCCGCAGCGATTGCAGCGCCGTAGCTGAACGTGCGTGGGGATAGGGAGTAGCCGAACGTCAGTCTGTTGTACTTGTAGGCTACCCCCTGGAAGGCAAAACGCAAATACTTTCTGTGTTTTGGAGCAATTTCGCCATGAAAGTAAGCGTTCTTCAGGTCGATGGTTGTGAACCAATCGCCTGGCTACACCAGTCCCAGTAACTGTTTCATAGTTAACATATGGAACTTCTTGGATGCAATGTGCTGGTTCAGGCATTGAAGATCCAGAATGGGCCTGAATTCTCCTGTCTTCTTGGGAACCAGGAAGTACAGGGAATAGTGCCCCTTCTCTCTGACTTGAGTGCACATGCCGAGAGGAAACCTATCTCCTCCTGGGATAACAGATTTGCCTCTCTCATGCCTCTGAATGGAGGAGGGATGCTGCAAACCTGGAGTGAATAACCCAGTCTCAGTGTCCTGTCCATCCGCTCTGTTAATACACCACTGATTTTCCATTCCCCATAACATTGTGTTAGGGGATGTGCAATCAGCTGTGGAGCCACAGCTATGAAGCTGTGGTACTCTCTGGTGGCCCACTCCACCGTCAAACCCTCCATAAAAGGAAGTTTGACCCATGGGGGGCTGACACAGAAAGGGCTGTTTTTCTATAATGCATTTTCCACCAAAATGGCCGATTTTTCACTGAGGTCCCTGAACACACCACGGCACGCTCCCGTGAGAGCGCGCGCACCGCCATAATGCTGTTTTCTCTTAGAGAGAAAGAGGCATTAATCTGAGCTTCTTCTGTCCATGAACGCACCGCGGCCCGCTCTCGGGGGGGCGCGCGTGTCGTCATAATGCCGTCTCTTTGAAACGGCATTATGGGAAAATATGGAATGTGGAGAGAGATGACTCTTACTCTGGGATAAATGCAATCGTTTTTACTGAATGTATTTTACACACACATATCACTCTAGAACTAGAGTTACACTACGTAACGCACTGTTCTTCTGCGGAGGTCCCTGAACGCACTGCGACCACTCTCACGGGGGCCGCGCCACATAATGGGTGTCCACTTAACATCGTATGAAAACGGCCTTGCCGATCTCAACGAGGCATTATGGGGAAATGTGGAATGTGGAGAGAGATAACTCTTACTCTGGGATAAATGCAATCGTTTTTACTGAATGCATTTTACACACACATATCACTATAGAACTAGAGTTACACTACGTAACCCACTGTTCTTCTGTGGAGGTCCCTGAACGCACCGCGGCCACTCTCACGGGGACCTCGCCTCATAATGGGTGTCCAATTAACTTCGTATGAAAATGGCCTTGCCGATCTCAACGAGACATTATGGGAAAATGTGGATTTGTGGAGAGAGATGACTCTTACTCTGGGATAAATGCCATCGTTTTTACTAAATGCATTTTTCACACACACATCACTCTAGAACTAGGGTTACAATACGTAACCCACCGTTTTTGCAACAGGGCCTCTTTTCGACTTCCTGTTGAAAGGAAACCTATCTCCTTCCAGGATGATAGATTTGACTCTATATTGCCCCTGAATGGAGGAGGGACGCGGCAAAGCTGAAGTGAGCAACCCAGTCTCAGTGTCCTGCCCCTCTACTCTGTCAGTACACAGCTTTTCTGGGGCTTCCATTCCCCACAAAACTGTGTTCAGGGGACATACCAGCAGCTATGGAGCCAAAGCTAAGAAGCTGTAGTATTCTCTGGTGGCCTACTCTGCTGCCAAACCTTCCATAAAAAGGGAGTTTTGGCATGGGGGCTGACACAGAAAAGGGCCGATTTTCTACTGAGGTCCCTTGAACGCACCGCGGCACGCTCCCGTGGGGCCGCGGCTCTGTCTTAATGCCATCTCTTTGAAAGGGACATTATGGTGAAAAGTGGAAATGTGGAGAGAGATGACTCTTACTCTTAAATGCAATCGTTTTCACTGAATGCATTTCTCACACACACATCACTCTCTCTTGAAACCGCACAGTGTTTTGACAGCACTTCGGTTTATTCCACTCACGTGCCCACCTGCTGGCTCCTATACTGGAGTTTACAGAGGGGGCGGGGAGTGTGGGACAGCGTTCTTTCCACTGGAGACGAGCAAGAAGCAGCCACGCTGCGACTACTCCTCACCCACGTGACCAAGGAGATCGGTCCAAAGAGCCCTTCCATAAATACGGGGGCTCCCGGTCCGGGACATCAACATGGTCCTTTTGGAAAGTGCGGCGTGATCCCTCACCGGGATATCACACGGCAGACATCGGCGGCGGCCACGATCAAGCTACAAATAATCGCTCTGATCTGGTGAGGTGGGCGCATCTCCAGCAATGAGCGAGATGCCCAACACACCCGTGTTTATTTGCAGTCGCCCTGTCACGCGGTAGCGTGGCAGAGCTCTTTTCAGCTCCCTGCCCAGCCTGCTGCCCGCTGGGAGCATCTGCGCTCCGCCGCCATGGTCATCACCGGGCGGTGGACCTCCATGTACCGGACCCGGAAGTGCCCGACAACGGCAAACGGAGCCATCCGCCCCCGCTGGAATGGCGAACGTGAATGGCACCAATGGTGGAGATCGGCGCCCGCGATCAGGGCAGGTGGGGTATGGCCAATTTTCCGGTAATGGTGAGTCAATTTTTCGTCTCTTCTAATCTTCATTCGTTTAACTCTTTGGTTGTCAGCTCGTCTGAAGAGAAAAAGGATAGTGGGTGGCGGGTGTAGCCGCCTTTATATACTGTGGGCCTGCGTGCGCATTCAGGTAGGCTCGCCCCGATTGGCCGGCTACGTTTACGTAAACTCAGTAGGTGAAAGCACGCACAGCATGATAGAGAATAGTACCCATAGAGTCCAGTAGAGGGCGGAGCCTGTGTGAAATATAACATCAACCCGACCCTCCCCATTATCCTGAGTATCATCCTCTCTAGAGAAACGACACAAGACTCCCAAAGCTTCCTAGCTTTCCCTGAGATCACAATACACACTCCTAAGCTCAAACACTGTCCCTTTATTAATAATGTGTTTGAATTATAATTCTTATGCTAAACCAATAACTATATTCTTGCAATACACTAATAAAGAGAGTCAACAAAACGGAGAGAAGAAAAACTAAAACATCAGCAAATGTAGGTGAAAATAACAATACAAATAAAAAGGACACCTTTCAATCAAAGCCACACCTTGCGATTATAGTGTAAAACAACGGTGGACTTGCAACGTGGTTACCCGGACCACCCGGTGAACAAAAGCGAGCACACTACAGCGGGACCTGCCCTTTAACCCTGTGACGTCGGTTTGTTGACAAAAGGAGCTTTAGCAAAAAGAGCTAACAGATAACCCGGCAACCATTTCCAAAATTGTGATCTGCTCTATCGAAATCAGTCGCATTTTCAGTTGTATACACTGCTGGAAAGAGGATATTCCTAGCTTTCTAATGATATCAGGATTATTTTTGTACTCCAAATATTAAGCGAAATATGTCACATTATATAATGACTGTCACTGAGTCATCATTTTGAGAAAAAGGCCTTCAAAGTTTTCTCTTCTCTGGAATCCATCGATCTGATTGATTATTAGCGGAGCAAATGATCAAAATACTACGGAGGGAAGATATTTTCGTTTGAATTACTGGTCTGGGGGAAGCTCGCGAGTGTGTGTGCGTGTGTTTGTGTAATTTTGCGTTTGTGTGTATTGCGTTTGTTTCCCGGGGAAAACCCTCACAAGAAACCCCAGCTGTTGCTATGCCTGCTGTGACGTTAAATTACTCCGTTCTCCGCTTGGAATTATGCCGTTACAAGCTTCAAAGTTGTATTTATCATCTGAATTTGCCGAAACAAGTTTAATATTCTGAAAGCCAAGACTTTGTTTAATTGAAATCAGATGAAAACAAACTCTAACGGACCCTGCCGTGTTATTTATGATTACTCTACACATTCATAATGTCAGCCGGAGGGAGGGGGGGCGGCGCTGCGGAAGAGCAGATTGCCTCTCATCTTCCCTTTACAAGCTTAAAGAATGTATTTATCGTGTGAGTTTGGAAATAAAAGTTGCATATTCTGAAAGCCAAGACTTTGTTTGTTTAAAATCAAACAAAACACCCGAACCCCGAAAAAATAGCTTTTTACGCAAATCCACGTTTATTTTGAAATGAGCCGTTGCGACTTCCGACTGATTTCGATAGGGCGGGTCACAATTATGCCCTATATAACACAAAATGACAGCATTTTAGAACATGGGTGAAATCAAAAGCCTACCTCACTTTAAAGAATACAAAAGCACCCCGGTAATTAAATCCAGTCCAATGAATGGAAATAATTTATGCAACAACTAAACGTTAATGCGGGTCGCAGCTTTACAACGATTCCAATAAGTAAACAGACTCACGTCGGGCTTAGGCTTCAGCTGAATCAAACAGAGGACCGTTAACCCTTAAAGACCGAGCGAGCCGCCCGCGGCTTCAAAGAGGTAGCGTTCTAAAATGCTTAATAACTTAAATTTAAAAAGTGAGGTAAAGCGGCTATTCTAGGCTTTTCGCTGGTATCACTATGTCCTTTTCTGGGATTCAGAGGCTCCGACGTGATCGGGGCAACGTCATCACATTGTACAGCCTTGATTCGTCAAGGAGACCCACGCGGCCCCTCCGTCTGAGCCAAACAGCAAAGGTTTTAGACTAAGTCCCACCCCCCTGTGTCCGGATAGGTTTAAAATGTAAAGTACCAGGCAAACCTCTGCCCATTCTACCATCTTCTCGACCAATCAACATAGGTTGCTGTGTATGTTTTTGGCGGCGGTAGATAAACAAAGAGAAACAGAGAGACGAGAGAGTAATACTAAAGAAGAGTAATTTTGCCAGCGTAAGAAAAATAAATACAACACGAGATATCTAGATACACACACACACACACACACACACACACACACACACACACACACACACACACAAACACACACACACATACACATACACATACACATACACATACACATACACACCCATCCCCATCCCAAGACAAATTCAAACCAACATGTCAAAATGGCGTTACTTTACGGAAGAAGCCATATAATTTATTTTGTCTGGCGGACCGCTTAGCGATGCAGTGGTGGATTCCTCAGATTCTGAAGCTGACAGCTGGCGGGATGAAGAGGAGTATAATCACGGGATTGATCCCTTCGAAGATAAAAAGTGAGTAACTTTGCTTATTTCTTATTGTTTGTGTTGCATTTATCGGCTGCTATTTCTGTATAACGCCGAAAATAATTAGTCCTAAGAGTTTTTATAATGGATGGCCATTTGCCGTAATTGTGTCATAAAGTGAAGTCCTGAGCTCAAGATTCACTATCAATAGAGGCTAGTATTTATTTCAGTAAAAAAACGTCAAGCAATACCTTTCATTTATTGCCTCATTCCGCTTGCCCTCTTTGGTTGTTTGTTATAAGGTCTAATGTTATTCTATTCATTGCATTACAATTCAGTTACTGATTCCATCTAGTAATGTTAGCAGAGGGATAAAGTGTGAATCAAATCAAAAGTTGAGACTGTGTTTAGAAAATAGATAGGATGACACTGGAGAAATAAAAGCAATAAAGGAAATAAAATAAATTCAGACATTTATAGCTGTATATTTTCCTCCCTTTTATTTTAGTCCAGAGGATGAGAGAGGGGATGCACAAGCCACTGTCCCCATCAGTAGGCCTCCTTCAAACAGAGAGGGAAAAGAATGTGGCCAGGAGGGTGCACCATCCAGAAAAAAGGCAAAACCAATGCCAGCCCCCCTGACAGTGAAAGGGAGAGGAAGAAGAAAAGGGAAAAAAACATATCTGACCCCAGAAGAGCCAGGAGCTGTTTGGAAAGGACCTGAGGTGCCAGATACTGCCCAACAACTGCCACACTTTTGCCCGAAAAGAGCCCCTGGAGTCCAAGGTTTTGTTGGTTTGGAGTATACTCCTGCACAAATATTTAGACATTTTTTTAACAACCAAGCTGTAAATATCATCTGCAAGAACACAAACAAAAATGCTGAAAAGGAGCAGGCTAAGAGGAAAAAGTTTGTTTGGGAAGAGCTAAAGCCGGTAAGATTCCTCATGTATGTTGGCCTTATATGGCACTTCTAAAACTGCCAAAAGTAAGAGACTACTGGAGGAAGGGATAACAAGTGTTCTCTTTCCTGCTTCTGTCGTGACCAGAGACAGGTTCATGGCAATCAGCAGAGCTGTACACCTGAGCGACCCAGACCATGATTTGGCAAATGACCGGAAAAAGGACACCCCAGAGTACGATCCACTCCATCGCCTAAAACCACTTCAAGCCACCATAAAAGAGGCATGCAAGGCAATGTGGCAGCCTAGGAAAGACATTTCAATTGATGAACGGATGGTGGCTACAAAAGCCAAAATTGGACTGAGGCAGTACATGAAAGCCAAGCCAACTAAGTGGGGTGTGAAGCTGTTTGTGTTAGCAGACTCCAGCAATAGCTATACCATCGATTTTTCCATCTATACTGGAAAGAGCCGCTTCATTTCATGGCAGGGTCTCTCCTATGATGTTGTCAGCGGCCTAATGGATAATTCCTACTTTGGGAGAGGTTACCATCTTTTTGTAGACAATTTCTACACCAGCCCAAACTGACCTATTTGCAAGGGGTTTCTGGCATGTGGTACATTCCGCGACAATCGGAAGAACGTGCCTAAATCAAAATTGAATGCGCTAACCTCAAAGAGCCCCAGGGGCTCAATTCGATGGCTCAGAGAGAAGGAACTTTTGTTGGTGAAGTGGATGGATACGAGAGAGGTGTCAGTGTGTTCTACAATACACCAAGCCTTCAATGGAGACACTGTCACCAGGAATGTGTATGCTAAGGAAACGGGGAAATGGCAAAAACAAAACATCATGCCACCTCGTTGTGTGGTTGAATATAATAAATACATGGGTGGGGTGGACTTGTCTGACCAGCTCATCCAATACTATTCAGTGCACAAGAGGTCCAACAGGTGGTACAGGACACTGCTGTACCACTTTATAGACATTGCTGCAACCAACAGCTATATTTTGCACAAGGAGATGTGTTTGTCCTCAGGGTCAGTGACCATGTCCCACGCCCAGTTCATGGAGGAGCTGTCTGCAGAGCTGTGTGGAGTCCCAATTGGCAGCTTTGTGCCACCCATAGGGGCACAGTGCTTGCCAGAGTCAATGTCCTGTGCAGAGGAGGAGGAGGAGGAGGAGGAGGGAATTGACTCATTTACGAGAGTGAGGTTAGGAGACACGGCAACAAAATGTTGGCGAAAATGTGTGCTCTGCAAATACGTTCCATCTGGAAGTGTGCGCGGTGTGATGTGACACTGTGTCTTGTGGCTCACAGAAATTGCTTCAGCAAGTGGCATAGCAGCCGCACGTAAAACCTTTTGATTGACTGAATCAAGTCTGATTGTAATTTAATGTAAATAATTTAAAAAATGTTGATACATTTCCTTTGCTCTTTGTATATTTTTCAAATATTTTGTTTATAGTTTGAAGATAATTTGCTCTTTGTACATTTGCACTTTCTATATTATTCTAATACTTTGTTTATAGTTTCAAGATAATTTGCACTTTCTATATATTTCTAACACTTTGTTTATAGTTTCAAGATAATTTGCACTTTCTATATATTCCTAATACTTTGTTTATAGTTTCAATATAATTTGCACTTTGTTCATTTCCACTTTGTTAAAATGTTCAAATGATAATATATTTCTCTGAAACAAGTTATTTGTGTTGCAATGTCATCTGTTATGGTTTAATTGTTTACTCTCTCAACCTTTTTTTGACAGAAGAAACATGATCAGTCATTTAAATATGGAAATACATTTCGTTTTAATTATTCCATATTATACGCCGAAAAACGCCTTGGATAATATTGTAATAAATAGCTGTAACTTGCTCAGGGAACATAATATGCAGATTACATTTCATTTGAAAGCCTAAAACATCTAAATAAAGCTTTGCAAATAATTTAAAAAAAAATTCCTATGTTCCTGGTGGAGTAAACAGTAAAAAAAAACACAACATTTGTACTGGCGTTTTTGAAAAACGGGTAAATTCATCCATTATCACACAAAGTTAAGGTCAAATTTGGACTTTAAATTAACCAGACTTGAACTAGAGGTTCTCCTGAATCAAATGAGGTAAGGCACTTGATGCTGACTGCTTGAACAGGTTTGGAGAAACAAATAAATACAGGAGAGTCAGGCTGGCGAAAATTCCGTCTAGGTCTTTAAGGGTTAATAAGGTCCTTGAAATAATTTGTCAGTAGTTTCGACTCGGCTTCTTTTTTCTCCTCTCTTCAACTCACATTCAGGCTGGTCTGATCTTGGCCATGACAAAGTCCTTTGTCGCTTGCGGGTTTTCAAACATCTTCGTCTGCCCGTTAAAGGAGATCCGAAGACGAGCTGGATACAGGAGACCGTACCGGACACCCTCTTCTTTACGCAGGAGTTCTTTCACTTTGCTGAATGCCGCTCTGCGTCTGCTCAGGTCGGCACTGTAGTCTGGGAAGATGAGGATCTGTTTTCCTTGGAACTCCAGCCGTCCCTTTCCCTTCTCCAAACCCTCTGGCACTCCTATGGTACGTAAGTTGCACCGTCTTCCCCTGTTTTTCAAGTCATCCGTCTTCTCCTGTAGCTTCTTGTAGTCACTGTTCAGGTTAGCGTAACGCGTCTCCATTGCCTGCAAGCGGGCATCAAAGCTGTTCAGCCCTTCTTTGTGGGCACGTAGATTGTCATGGCATTCATCCAGAGCGATTTTTAGCGGAGAGATGGCCCGTCTGATCTCCTCACGGAGACCGTTATTCTCTTCCTTGACAATCTCACGGAATGCCTGTAGCATGCTAGCGTCCACACTGCTCTTGCTAGTAGCCTTACGGCCCGTCTACACTACAGGCATCGAAAAATGCTTTCAACGCTTCGCCCATTCACTTGAATGGGGTGACGTAGAAGATTTTTAATCTTCGCCGAACTGCATTGTGGGGAGCATGGCATGGCTTTGCAAGCATCACGAGCATCTATCGGCATCAAAAGTTGAACAATGTTCAACTTTGTTGACCAATGTTCAACTTTTGAGGCTCGATGCTTGGCATCAGCCAATCAAATCCCGTTTATGCAAATCCCGCCAGTGCAAGCGCTAGCCAATCAAACCGCGTGCAGGCTGGGAGAGCCAGTCATTTCCTCATATTCCAAACGAGATATTACGGTAGCAAATCACCCGGTTCTTTGCGACCGGAACTATTTACCGGGATACAAACCGGAGGAACCAGGCATGGAGGGAGGTGGCAGAGACAGTGGGTGAAACTGGTAGGTTGTTCGCCTGTTTGGAGAGTTTATATCCAGTTTACTTTGTTTTAACATTGCTATTGCTTTGTAAGTCGGGGGTGGGAGATTCATGTGATTGGTCGCGTTGCTCGCAAAAAATCGCCAAGCTTCAGACACGCCCAGATGGGGTTAGCCTCCCCGTTGCTAGCCTGCACGGCTTTTAGCGGTTTTGGGGGCATCTTGTCCAAATAATGTTCCAAAATAAAACGTTAAATACTTTGTTGACTCTCCAAATACTAAATTAACTAACACTCAATCAAATGTAAAGCCAATTATAGCTTAAGTTGTTAAAACAAAATCTGACCTCGTGTTTCACACGTCTACTCCATGGCGTGCCCTCTCCTTCTCTGCAATGCACTTCTGATAGGCCTTCCCATCAAACTCCTCAATAGACTGCAAATAATCCAGAACTCTGCTACCCGTATCATCACCCGCACCAACTCATCCAACCACATCATCCCCATTCCAACCCAGTCTCATGGCATTTCGTGTTATAGTCACGACATTTAATCTATTGATTCGAGTTCACCAATACGATTTTCCCTTTTTTTTTGTGTCACACAGAACGATTTTAAAAGCAATGTATTTCTATTGGTAGTATGTTTCGTTCCTGCAGCACGTCTTTTTGTCGGTTCGGGTCTTGGAAGACCGGAAGCTGTGGGGTTCACAAAAACATGTTTTGCTCAATATCAAGCCACGATTATTGTTTTATTTTAAATCGTATAATGTCTGACTTTTTTTGTCGTCTTTGAGGAAAAGAAATGGGGCTCAGAGCCTCAGAATACTGAAATCTGTATTTTTTGTAAAAAAGAAATTCCCTTCTAATTTGTTATTCTTTTCTAAATAACACACTGTTATTTACTCACCAATAACACACAATTATCCTTGTTTTTATTTATTGAATTGATTCCATAATCTCTGGCTTTTTTGGCGTCCGTCAGGAACTGAATTTCAAAATAAAAATAACCGGAAACAGACGTAGGCCTATAAGGGACATTTCGAGCATCATTGGGATTGTCAACATTTCTGAGTTTAGGATGGCCGAAAGACAGTACACTACCGATAATCCCCAGCTATCGTTTAGGACTACTGTCCCCGTGATTAATCTTCAAGCTCTGGGATTGGATGTTGGAGTGGCAGTGCGCCAAGGTTACGCCGAGCGTCAAACAGCTGTTTGAAATGGAACGAAACCACGCCAGACCATAGCCGTGGGAACATGTTTCAAATGGGGGTTGCTGTGGGGATGACACCAGGGCTGGTTCTGACCAATGTGCTGCCCTATAGGCAAGATTTTAGCTGGCAATGAAAAACCTCTGCAAAAGACCAATACACTACAAAAAGAGAATCATATTGACATGGTGGACAGCTTATATAACAAGGCTTCACATTTATTTAGTATTATAACATGTTTTAATTGGAGGGGTGGACTTCACATCCTCTAGGGGGGTTCGGGGGGCCCCCCCGGGAAGATTTTTTTAACATTTTAAAGTCAAATGCTTCAATCTGGTGCACTTTGAGCACCCAATTACTAGACTGATCTAGAGGGTACAACAGATCGGTTTGCATTTTATTAATCAAATAAGTATGTGAACATTTCCAATAACCTACCATAGCCAATAACAAATAAATGTAACTTATTTTATTTGTGTTGTTCATTCATATCTTATTTTACCAGTTAACATTTATTTATTTATGCATATTTTTAAATCTCTCCAGTTTTAAACAATATTTTTGGTTTACTGTCCTATAGTAGGCTATACATTGGAATGATTTCAAACCTGTTTTTATTTATCCTAATAATTATAAAGGTGTGCCTTGGAAATATTTGTTTACATAAATTGTGATCAAAACGTTTGAGACTCACTGAGATAGATTCACTGAGATAACGTATCCCCGCGGTATCCCCTCTCTCTATCTCTCTCACTTTGGCTGTGAGTTGCGGGCGCCTGCTAAGCCAACATCCCTCACTTTCATCACTACAGCGCCCATCATACAGGGCAAATGGAAAATGTAACCAGGTTGAAAAAATTGTGTTATCTTTACTTAATTATGAATGTTGTCACAACCTAGCAAAGCAAAATAATCGTTTTTTTCGATTATTTGGTTGTCGTAATTGCGATTTAAAATATGATTAATTGCACAGCCCTACACACACACACACACACACACACACACACACACACACACACACACACACACACACACACACACACACACACACACACACATACACATACACATACACATACACATACACACCCATCCCCATCCCAAGACAAATTCAAACCAACATGTCAAAATGGCGTTATTTTACGGAAGAAGCCGTATAATTTATTTTGTCTGGCGGACCGCTTAGCGATGCAGTGGTGGATTCCTCAGATTCTGAAGCTGACAGCTGGCGGGATGAAGAGGAGTATAATCACGGGATTGATCCCTTCGAAGATAAAAAGTGAGTAACTTTGCTTATTTCTTATTGTTTGTGTTGCATTTATCGGTTGCTATTTCTGTATAACGCCGAAAATAATTAACACACACACACACACACACACACACACACACACACACACACACACACATACACACACACACACACACACACACACACACACACACACACACACACACACACACACAAATAGGTCTTAAATTCTATTCAAAGTCATCTTAAAAAGGTCTTAAAAAGTCTTAAATTTGAGTTGGCGACACCTGCAGGAACCCTGACCAAGGCTCTATCCACTGCGCCACACGCCTCCTACAAAAATCTTCTATAAAGCTCTCCATAACCTTGCCCCCATCTACATCACTGACCTCCTTCAGGAGTACACCCCCTCCCGTACCCTCCGCTCTTTGTCCGTAGGACTTCTCACCGTCCCAAGCTCTCGCCTCAAAACCATGGGTGCTCGAGCTTTCAGCTGCTTGGCTCCCAAACTCTGGAACTCCCTGCCACTACATATCTGACAGTCTGATTCCATAACAGCATTCAAAACCCAACTCAAAACCCACCTGTTCAAACTGGCATTTTCTTTATAAATTGTACCATGCGTCCTTTTGTGTCCTTCTGTAGTCCATTTCCTGTTGTTTGTCTTTGTTTGTTATATCTCTCACAGGCTTCGCCCTCTACTGGAATCTATGGGTACTACCTTATCATGCAAGCATTAACCTACTGAGAATTATATAGACGTAGCCGGCCCCGGGGCAGGCCTACCTGAATGTGTGTAGAAGCCCACCGTATATAAGGCGGCCACGCCTCCCGTTCCCGTCATCCCTTTCTCTTCAGCAAGCAACAACTGAAGCAGAGAAAGTAAGACGTTTGAAGAAGAAAGAGTTATCATACCTCCATGGAATCACCACTTCTAGAGACCCGGGCCTGTCCTTCGTGCCCTAGCTTAAATGGCGGGCACCGATCCCCACTATCTCTGCTTCGAGTGTTTGGGGGACCAGGATATGACCGAGGCGGTGCCATTCACGTTCGCCATTCCAGCGGGGCGGATGGCTCCGTTTGGCTCCGTTTGAACTAACTGACTGCTAGGGTTAACTTTGATTCAAACATTTGTAGAATACTAAGAGCTTTATTGAGTAGGTGTAATTGTATTAAGGGTTAAACTCATAACTTTATAACTTAGGGTTTAATGTAATTGTAAAACTATTGTGCCACTGAAAAGATACAATAATAACTCAGGAATGAGCCAGTCTAGATTTCCTTTTGAGGGCCACCAGCTGCAGAGTTATGACATCTGGTGTCGTTTTTGTAAGACATTTTTACTACTGCATAAAAAAAGCCTCCCCACGTGACCTCCCGCGTGTGACGTAACATGGGGGAGAGCGGCCGGTCTAACGTATGAATAAACATGGATCACAATGCTAGTTTTGACACAGAAGAGGTTGAAAATATATATTTGAATGGATATGATTATAATTATAAGCCTGCTAGGCGTCCAAGAGACCAGGAGCAGCCAAGGATTAGAAGAAATAACGGCCATTGGAGAGAAATTAAGTTGTGGTGTGAGGAGAACCAGTGGAGAACAGCTGTCTTGGTGAGTGACCGGCGTTAGCTACAGTTAATGTTAGCTAACGCGAGTCACATCGCAACATTGTAAAGTTAGCAATCATATATCAGACTATAACTAAAGTAGTATTGATAACTGTTAGAAATTAAAATCAATGTTTTGATGGTATAATGTAGCTTAAACATACCGTCAGTTTAAACGCTCTTTTATACTGAAAAACCAGAAATTCTTGTGCACAAGCAGTTAAGCTTTTATTCTGAAAATCCTTCATCTACAGTTAGCATTTAGCATGTGGCTAATATACGATTTCCTAAAGAGGTGAATTGATTAGCGAAATGACATGGAGTGGTGCAAACCGAAACCTACTGATTTAACACTACAACTATAGATGTCGAGATACTACCATGCTGAATATTAAATGAAAGTACAGTTTATTTGAATACATTATTGTTTACAGACGAGAGTAGCATGTGACAACATCCGAAATGACCGGAAACCAAACCAGCCGTGAAGTATTTTCTGTATGTTTTAGAGTATTGATTACAGCGTTTAGAATGTGTTACATGAAAAGTGATGAAAGAGAATATGAGGAGAAAAGGCGTGTTAAGCATATGTTGAAGGTGAAAAGTACCAATCCTCTGTTTAAATGCAACAACGGACATTAGAGGCGAGGCGAGCCGGCTGGCGGGGAGGAGCCAGCAGAGGATATATAACGGCACCGAACGAGGGATTCGGGCTTCTCTTCTTGCTCAGGAGAGCCAGATCACAGCTGTTTTCTGCCGGAACAATATTCTGTCTGTAACACTACCGCGCCTTTTTTAATTAAAGTATCCCATTTTAATATTTTCAGAGACTCCATTTAGTCTCATTTTAAAGCTTCTCTCCTGGACGCGAGAATAAAGAACATATTTAACAATTGCTGAATTTATAAAGAGGAAACTATTAAATAACCCTGAAAACACACTGAGGGTAGAATATATTATTCAATCTTTTCATCATATGAACAAATTATTCTTTAAGAGATTTTTATTCATGTGTGAATTCGGGGAAGATTTAATTTGTTACAGTATAGACCTACAGTTTAAAGGGATGGTTTTAGTAACCACTCTATAAAAGCAGAAAAATCTTTATTTGTATGGAAAATGTTAAAGGTAGAGCTAGTACCAAGCCAAAGATAGTATTCCAATCTAGAGTATTGATTTCTCCATTGTAGCATGGTTATTACCTCAGGAGGGAAGATGGAAATAACATTTGTTTTTCATCCAAGATGTAGAGTTTTAAAAAGACACTGGGCAAAGAGAGATTGCACATTTTAATTTTAAAAAACTAATATAATTGGGAGTAATACATGGGGGGCCTTGGATCACTCATTGTGATGGTGCATATTGGTTACAACAAATATCGTTCAGGGAGAAGGGGTCGCTCAACCCACCCTGCAGATGTTTTAAATCTTACTTGCAGCTTCACAGGGAGCGCACGGCACCAGAGTATGAGTTTTAAAAGACACCATTCAATCAGTGATGACCTGACATTTAGAGATGTTATTTAAAGGAGAAACATATCTGCCATAAGTGTAAATTCCTGAATTAAACTACAAACCATTAATGAAATGACTTCTGTTTTTAAAATCCTTGTTAAAGGAGGAAGTAATTATCACATGCTCGGCACCCAAGGTTCCACACACTGTTAAAGGGGTTAGCATAGTTATTTAAGTAGACCAGAATTGAAAATAAATTATTATAATGAGTTATTGATATTCCACAAGTTTTCACACCATTTCAGGGACTTTATCACTGCATTAGAACAGACCACCCAAGGTTACTGAGTAGGAACTTTTAAGTGATGAAATTCTACAACTGTTGTAACTGACCAAAATCTTCTCCCAGAAATGACTGTCTAGAATGCAGTACCCCAGAGTAGAACGTACAACGGCCCCTTCTAGAGAACATATTACTTTCATACCTTAAATCAGGGGTCGGCAACCTTTTTGATATGAAGTGCCATTTAAAAAAATAATTGTTATCAGCGTGCCAACGATCGAGAATTATCAACGGGGGGGGGGGGGGGTTGAGGAGCTTGACGCTCGTCAACTATCAGCAGGAGGGTGGGGGAGCCTCGCTGCGGGGAAGCAGTGTGTGTGGACCTGTCAGCGCAACTCACATGATGCCGAATTTAACAAACACATTTAAATCATTGGTTTAAACGGCATAATAATAAGGACGATCGTCCGTTCTGTGATTCTCCAGAGCACACATGCTATGATATTAGGGTCATGCAGAGCGAGATGAGATCGCTGTCCCTTTAAGAAAGAGAGAGAGAGAGGGGTGTGGCTTGTGCATGTGTGTTTGTGGATGGTAGAGCGACAGTGAGAGAACCTATGGAGAGAACGTGTGTATGTTTCTGGAAGTGAAACGAGGAAGCAGAAAAACAGAGGTCTGTGATGTATTTTTTGAAACAGAAAAACAGCTAAATAAATGCAACGGCCTCCCAAGAAGAGCTTGCCTCTCTCTAACGTGGGTTATTGAACCTGAAGGTGTTGCTTCTGCCCTCCTCGATTACGGTCTGGGAGCCGACAGGAAAGTTCAACACACAGATGGCCAGTCCGCCCCTTTGTAGCATATTATGTCGATGAGAGATGAGCAGATCGCCACTGGGCTTTCAACTAAATACACAGCCACGCAAAAACTGCGGCATTTGTACATCTCCTTATGGGTACTGCAATTAGTGAAGTGCTTTCCTCCGTGGTGAAACGATCAGCACTGCACCACGGAGGAAAGCGGCAGAATGTCACCTGGAGATAAAGAGAGCGGGGCTGCGTTGCGTGCATGGCTTCCTTCTGCAGGTAACGGGGAGACGCGCTCTGGCGGCGGTCTCGTTCAGGATCCGAAAATAAAATTTCAAATATTTTTGCACACTTATTCCACTTTTTCCTAGTGTGCCACTGGTTACGGTGCCGCGTGCCAATGCTGGCACGCGTGCCAGGGGTTGCCGACCCCTGCCTTAAATGGTATGAAAGGAGGGAGGGTACATTTCTCATGAGGAGACAGTTACAAATGCTAGCAGAACAAGACGACCAACCCCCGTATACAGATGTTGATGAAAATGATGAGTTAGTTTAAATGATATGGATGTTCGGAGATGAGATTGATCAATGAATGTCCAGCCGATGTGATTCTTTAAATGATGAAATCATGTGAAGTGAGCAAAATTAAAATGGAGTGAATCCATTTCAATTTACTTCATACTATTCCAAGATAGTATATTTTTATTATTCCAATTAATTTTACACTATTCTAAGATAGTCCATTTTATTTGACTTTATTATGTTATACTATTCTAATATGGTAGATTTCATGTTGTATAAATCATTGCTATTCTAAAATGGTTTGTTTCTTTTCACTTTGTAAAAACAAGTGCCTTAACACTGAGCGTGGTATGAGAACGGTTTCTGTGAAAGGAGGGAGGAAGAAATATTCTGATACCAAGCCATTGCTGCTATTTTGAAGAATGATATTGAATGTAAACACTAGAAATTATACACAAGGGAAAACTTTTATGTTTGAGCACAGGCAAATAATTTATTTTGTATTTTTGTAAAGTTAAGCCTATTGAACCATTCCATTTTGATTGCATGTTTGTAATATGAGATATGTACTATGCGAAGTTCAGATGAAGAACTCATTGATTTCAGTATTATACACATCTTTTAAGTGTGTAAGGAGGGACTGTTAGAAATTAAAATCAATGTTTTGATGGTATAATGTAGCTTAAACATACCGTCGGTTTAAACGCTCTTTTATACTGAGAAACCAGAAATTCTTGTGCACAAGCAGTTAAGCTTTTATTCTGAAAATCCGTCATCTACGGTTAGCATTTAGCATGTGGCTAATATACAATTTCCTAAAGAGGTGAATTGATACTACCTTATCATGCGAGCATTCACGTACTGAGAATTATATAGACGTAGCCGGCCCCGGGGCAGGCCTAACTGAATGCGTGTAGAAGCCCACCGTATATAAGGCGGCCACGCCTCCCGTTCCCGTCATCCCTTTCTCTTCAGCGAGCAACAACTGAAGCAGAGAAAGTAAGACGTTTGAAGAAGAAAGAGTTATCATACCTCCATGGAATCGCCACTTCTAGAGACCCGGGCCTGTCCTTCGTGCCCTGGCTTAAATGGCGGGCACCGATCCCCACTATCTCTGCTTCGAGTGTTTGGGGGACCAGGATATGACCGAGGCGGTGCCATTCACGTTCGCCATTCCAGCGGGGCGGATGGCTCCGTTTGGCTCCGTTTGAACTAACTGACTGCTAGGGTTAACTTTGATTCAAACATTTGTAGAATACTAAGAGCTTTATTGAGTAGGTGTAACTGTATTAAGGGTTAAACTCATAACTTTATAACTTAGGGTTTAATGTAATTGTAAAACTATTGTGCCACTGAAAAGATACAATAACAACTCAGGAGTGAGCCAGTCTAGATTTCCTTTTGAGGGCCACCAGCTGCAGAGTTATGACATCTGGTGTCGTTTTTGTAAGACATTTTTACTACCGCATAAAAAAAGCCTCCCCACGTGACCTCCCGCGTGTGACGTAACATGGGGGAGAGCGGCCGGTCTAACGTATGAATAAACATGGATCACAATGCTAGTTTTGACACAGAAGAGGTTGAAAATATATATTTGAATGGATATGATTATAATTATAAGCCTGCTAGGCGTCCAAGAGACCAGGAGCAGCCAAGGATTAGAAGAAATAACGGCCATTGGAGAGAAATTAAGTTGTGGTGTGAGGAGAACCAGTGGAGAACAGAGCAGCTGTCTTGGTGAGTGACCGGCGTTAGCTACAGTTAATGTTAGCTAACGCAAGTCACATCGCAACATTGTAAAGTTAGCAATCATATATCAGACTATAACTAAAGTAGTATTGATAACTGTTAGAAATTCAAATCAATGTTTTGATGGTATAATGTAGCTTAAACATACCTTCAGTTTAAACGCTCTTTTATACTGAAAAACCAGAAATTCTTGTGCACAAGCAGTTAAGCTTTTATTCTGAAAATCCTTCATCTACGGTTAGCATTTAGCATGTGGCTAATATACGATTTCCTAAAGAGGTGAATTGAGTAGCGAAATGACATGGAGTGGTGCAAACCGAAACCTACTGATTTAACACTACATCTATAGATGTCGAGATACTACCATGCTGAATATTAAATGAAAGTACAGTTTATTTGAATACATTATTGTTTACAGACGAGAGTAGCACGTGACAACATCCGGAAACCAAACCAGCCGTGAAGTATTTTCTGTATGTTTTAGAGTATTGATTATAGCGTTTAGAATGTTCTACATGAAAAGTGATGAAAGAGAATATGAGGAGAAAAGGCGTGTTAAGCATATGTTGAAGGGGAAAAGTACTAATCCTCTGTTTAAATGCAAAAACGGACATTAGAGGCGAGGCGAGCCGGCTGGCGGGGAGGAGCCAGCAGAGGATATATAACGGCACCGAACGGGGGATTCGGGCTTCTCTTCTTGCTCAGGAGAGCCAGATCACAGCTGTTTTCTGCCGGAACAATATTCTGTCTGTAACACTACCGCGCCTTTTTTAATTAAAGTATCCCATTTGAATCTTTTCAGAGACTCCATTTAGTCTCATTTTAAAGCTTCTCTCCTGGACGCGAGAATAAAGAAAATATTTAACATAATATAGTAACGTTACTGGCAGGACTGTTGATACTGATCCATAACAGAAACGAATGCGCAAGTATCAGCCGTATCTTGCGTTGCCTCATGCAGCTCCACACTACGTCTTACGGTGCTGTGTACCGGAGGGGAGAGAGAGAGAGCAGCGAACCCCCCCTTCGCTCCTCTCTCTCTCCCCTCCGGTACGCGAGATATGGCTGATACTTGCGCATTAGTTTCTGTTATGGATCAGTATCAACAGTGATGTGATGTGACTGACGTTAGCTAACATTAACTGTAGCTAACCCCGGTCACTCACCAAGACAGCTGCCCTGTTCTCAATCTCCACTAATTCACCTCACACCACAGCTCCCTCCGGGAGAGAGAGAGGAACGAAGGGGGAGAGAGATGTAATAAGGTTTCCTGATAAACATTTTGTTTGATAGGTGCTTGTGTGGGAAATGCCAGCCCATGGCCTCTGGAGAGAGTATGTGCTGCAGGGAGGTGGATTCACCTTGCACAACGCACCCAGGAACGAACGCTAGCTCCGGTCCTTTTCCTGTTAGGGAAACTGTGGACTCGATGTCCTGACAGGCTCGAGTTTGTGCAACCTGCACAAACACAAGCTCACCATGATTACAAAATGTGAAATGCAATGTAAAATGTAAAACTACTACCGCGGATTGGGCAGAGAAGGAGTCCGAGAAAGTTGCTCCCCCATGTTACGTAATATGAAGCGTTTGACATATGACGTTAAAAAAAAGCAGTTTTTATTAGTAGAGCTCACAACGGCTCCTTTCCCTCTGAATCTCTGCCCTTATGTCTCGTAAAACATATATAAACCTGCATTAACGGTTTTAATTGTAATTTTCATGCAAGGTTAAGCATAAATGTAGTAAAAAAAAAAAACCTGCAAGTTGCTCTTTAACTAATTAAAGGGGCATGGCCCCACAGCTGTGAAAACTCAGCAATCAGGTGTCAATTTTAGGTAGCACTTTCCTGGAGCGTCAGCGTCAGACAGACGAAGACTGACAAAGACAAAGGAGTCCTGTTGGAGTACCAAGGGAGGCAAAGAGGAGGCAAATCCTACTTTGATTGAGCTAAGTATCGCTGGTGTTTTGTTTTATTTTGTTTTTTAGCCCCTCATGCTATAATCATGTGTATTTTCTCCATTCCTGATCTCGCAATTATCACTGGCCCGTGTTTCTCCTGCTCGACATAACCGGCCAGCTCTCGTCCATCCCACATGCTCCACTGAGATTCAACATCTAGTTGCAGGGGGCCTGTGGAACTGCCAGTCAGCTGTTCCTAGGCTGACTTCATCTCTGGCTACGCTTCCCTGCAGTCTCTGGATTTCCTTGCTCTCACTGAGCCCTGGATTACTCCATCCAACACATCCACCCCAGCAGCTCTCTCCACAGCATATTCCTTCTCCCATACACCCAGACCCACTGGCAGAGGAGGTGGCACTGGTCTCCTGCTCTCTCCCAAATTGAGCTTTTCCCTCTTCAAACTACCTAACTTCACTCCTTCCACCTTTGAATTCCATGCCGTCACAGCAACCCACCCTACAATTAACCATTGTTGTTCTCTACCGTCCACCAGGCGCCTTGGGGGACTTCTTGGAGGAATTAGATAATCTCCTCTCACACATCCCAGAAACTGGCCCTTCCGCTGTACTTCTCGGAGACTTCAACCTCCAGACAGGGAAGATAGCTGAACTAACATCTCTTTTAACCACCTTTGCTTTCTCACTATCTCCATCCCCACCAACTCATAAAGCTGGCAATATCCTTGATCTCATATTCTCAAGGAACTGCACTACTTCTAACCTCACTGTAAACCCGCTCCACACATCCGATCACTTCTTCATTTCATTCTCTCTACCCCTTTCCAAACATAACAAACTAATCTCTTCTAACTCTGCACCTGTCCGCCGTAACCTTCGTTCCCTCTCCCCCTTTACCTTTGCCTCATCGGTGCTCTCAGCCCTCCCTTCCTCTGACTCGTTCCAACTCGTGCCTCCAAACTCTGCTGCAGAAACTCTCTTCTCTACTCTCTCATCCTCTTTGGACTCTCTCTGTCCTCTCACATCTCGGCAGGCTCGTCAGTCCCCTCCTGCTCCCTGGCTAACGGCCCCTACACACGGCAACGTGCGTTGTCGCTTGCCGGCGGGGGGGGGGCTGAAACTCGACCAACAACCAATCACATGAATCTCCCGCCCCAGACACACAAGCACGTGGTTTGATTGGCTAGAGCTTGTACTGGCATATGATTCGATTGGCTGACGCCTCCGTCGAGGCGTCAAAAGTAGAACATTGCTCTACTTTTGCAGCGAGCACCTTGAGAGAAGGTACGCTTTGCCCCCACAATGCAGTTCGGCGAATCGTGACGTCACCCCATTCAAAGTGAATGGGCAGAAGCGTTGAAGCGGCTCTCCTCTTTCTCTGCTTCGATCTCTCAAGCAAAAAGCACTTTCTTTCAAGATAAGATCCAATCTTCCTATTCCAATCCCCAAAAACTATTTTCCATCTTCTCCACCCTCTTGGACCCCCCAAAGCCCCTTCCCCCTCCTCCCTCCTGTCAAGCGACTTTGTTAACTACTTTGAAAAAAACACTGATGATATTCGCTCTTCTTTTTCTGACTCACCTTTACTCACACACTAACCTCCTTTTCCCCTCTCTCTCCAAGTGAGGTCCTTACCCTCATTACCTCTGTCCGTCTTACCACTTGTCCTCTGGACCCTATCCCCTCAAACCTCCTTCAGACTATCGCTCCTGATATACTACCATTTCTCACCCATTTCATCAATACTTCTCTAACTTCTGGTCACTTTCCAAACACTATCAAGGAGGCAAGAGTAAACCCCCTCCTAAAGAAACCCACTCTCAACCCGTATGACGTTATAAACTACAGGCATGTCTCTTTCCTCCTGTTCCTGTCTAAAACACTTGAACGTCTTTTAACAACTCTCATGTTATCTCCATCAGAACAACCTTCTGGATCCGCACCAGTCTGGTTTCAAGGCAGGTCACTCAACAGAAACTGCCCTCCTGGCTGTCTCTGAGGGACTGCACACTGCTAAAGCAGCCTCCCTCTCCTCTGTCATCATCCTTCTGGACCTGTCTGCTGCATTCGACACGGTGAATCATCAGATCCTCCTTCGCACTCTCCAAGAAATTGGGGTTTCAGGCTCTGCACTTTCCCTCCTCACCTCATACCTCAAAGACCGTACCTACAGGGTAACTTGGAGAGGGTCCGAGTCCGACCCTTGTCAATTAGCTACATGGGTCCCTCAGGGCTCTGTTCTTGGTCCCCTCCTCTTCTCCTTGTACACAAACTTGCTCGGATCAGTCATTAGCCCGCATGGTTTTTCATACCAATGCTACGCTGACGACACCCAATTAATTCTGTCCTTTCCCCGCTCAGAGACCCAGGTCGTTGCACGCATCTCTGCTTGTCTAGCGGACATCTCTCAGTGGATGTCTGCTCACCACCTCAAGCTCAACCTTGACAACACTGAACTGCTTTTCCTTCCGGGAAAAGATTATCCCACTCTTGACCTAACAATCAACATCGACACCTCTATTGTTTCCCCGACTCAGACTGCAAGGAATCTGGATGTGACCCTAGATAACAAACTGTCCTTCACTGCAAACATCGCTGCTACAAACCGCTTCTGCAGATACACGCTTTACAAGATCAGGAGGATACGTCTCCACCTGACCCAGAAAGCGACGCAGGTTCTGGCCCAGGCCCTCGTCATCTCACGCCTATACTACTGCAACTCCCTCCTGGCTGGTCTACCTGCATGTGCCATCCGACCTCTGCAGCTCATCCAGAATGCAGCGGCTCGCCTGGTCTTCAACCTTCCTCAATTTTCCCACACCACGCCGCTCCTCCGCTCCCTTCACTGGCTTCCGGTAACTGCTAGAATCCACTTCAACACAATGGTACTTGCTGGCCCTTCCTACATCCAGGAGATGGTTAAACCATACACCCCAGCACATGCACTCCGTTCTGCATCAGCCAAACAGCTCGCTGCACCCGCACTGCGAGGGGGACCCAAGTTCCCATCAGCAAAAACATGTGGGTTTGCTATCCTGGCTCCAAAATGGTGGAATGAGATCCCCATTGAAATCAGGACAGCAGATAGCTTGCACATCTTCCGGGGGAGACTGAAAACTCATCTCTTTCGACTCCACTTCGATCGATAGAATTACTAACAAATAATTGCTAACAAAGCACTTATATACTAATAAAGGACTGGCTTACCTAAAACCAGTTGAGTAGCACTTGAAATGTTTTGGCTCTATGAAACCTGATGTACTTATATGATTCTGTTTTCTTCAAGTTTGTATCTTGTTAGTCGAACGCACTTATTGTAAGTCGCTTTGGATAAAAGCGTCGGCTAAATGCAATGTAATGTAATGCATTGCACATGCCGACGGACAGGCGGGGAGAGCCTTCCCCACGGGGGTCCGTGCACACTCTACTCGGGCTGTGGCTGTGTCAAGAGCCTTGTTTTAAAGGCGTGAGTGTGGAGGGCATATGCACGGCGGAGTCTTGGTCAACGCCAGGCCCCTTCATAAAGTTGTATCTCTTGGACATGTCTGGCTCCTTTTCATCGTCTGTGCTTGCTGGGGAAACACAGGACTGTTGAGGAGGGAGGGGGGCTGTGGGTCAGTGGGCATCTGATCCCCTCCCCGGGCATAATGCACTTACGTTTCCCCGGGCCCCCGGTCCCGGGGGACGTGACGCGCACTGGGCCCATAGGGGCTGGAGGACTCTTTCCCCCTGCTTTATGGCAGGGAGGCTCCTTCAGCCTCATAAAGGGACGCAAATAGCTTTCAACTGATTGCAATGTATTCCCATCTGCGGCGGGATTTGACGCTCATGGAAGCACGGCATTCGTTTGTGTCGGCTGCCCTTAAAGGCAATGTGAGCGTCCATTCCCATTGGATAACGGAGAATTGTAAACCCGGAAGTAAGTATTCCCCTTACTGTCGATTGATTTTACAGTGATATCTGCACTACTCATCGACTAAAAAACACCAGATTATCCTTGTTAATTACACAACATTGATTGGTTTAAATTGTGTGCAATGCTTTTGTATTTTTCCCCTTCGATTCGGAGAAACAAATATTTTTTCGGAGTAAAGGATGGCAGAAGACACTACACTACCCAGAATCCCCAACTATCGTTTAGGACTACACCATGTGCTCTGTTTGACAAACCCCGTTTTTTTCACCATTCATTCCAATGACTGGCGTCTATGTCACGTGATCTTCAAATTTCTCCCTGCAGAAAAAAAAAACATGGCCGAACTTCGTTTTATTCTCGGTGGAAAATGCCTATTTTAAAGTTAGTTTGGCCATTAAAATGCGTTTTGATGTCATTTGATGCGAGAAATACGAGTTGTTATTTCAGATTATGGGTGCAGTGGATGTACATGATCTTTAGTTTGCTAGTTATTACGAAGATTACTTCAGGAAATTGCGTCCATAGAACGTTTTCATTGTTACCAAAGTGGTTACTAGGGACGCTGGTATCGATATTATTTCTGTTATGTTGTGTAACTGTTTAATGGTGTTATTTTTATTGCTACCCCCTTCCCCGTCAATGTATAGTGTTGGTCCACAGCGCAAACGTATTAGTTTAACAAAATCTGCATCTAAAATTGTGGCATAGATAGCCTACGTTATTTTCCCCTGTGCAATTCTCCATTTACTCAACAATAACAAATAATTATCCTTCTGTTTATTTATTTGTTTGATTAATAAACACAAATTGGAGTCCGTCAGGACCGAGGGTCGGAGCAGCTCATTTGCTTTCGAGAATATTACACCCGGAAGTAAGTATTCTCTCCCCTTCGCTTGACAAACCCTGTGATAGTTCTCAAGCTCTGTGATTGGAGAGTGTGCTCCGAGGGTTACGCCGAGCGTCGAACAGCACTTGAAATGGGATGGAACCACGGCAGACTGTCCAAAACCGAATTTGAACGGGTCCACCGCGTCCCCCCCTCCCCCACCCCGTCCCAAGAACTACACATGCTGGCTATTGTGTTTCGCAACAAGTTCTCTATCTATGGCACTTCTCTACTGGGAGTTGTAGTTTTAAAAGACGTTTTCGTATTTCCCATAATAAGAAGTTGCCAGTATTAAACTGTGTACATCCCTGGAGGTTTAGGGGATAGGAAACACTCAAATTTAAAACATATAATTAATAAATGGGTGAAAATTGCTTGTGCCCATAATGGGCAGCATTAATAAATATACCCACATGCCAGCTAAGGTCAGAGGAGCTTTATTTAACAGCTGGTCTTATGTTTGTGACTCCTCCTGTTGTTAATTGATAACATTACATTACATTAATTGATAAGCCTGAAACATGCACTTGTCAAGGTTCAGAGGCACATTTTGCAAATATGGCAGTAGCCATCGATCCTCTTAAGTTAAGATATACTTTATTTATCCCAAGTTGGAAACATTTGCGTTACATCAGCATGTGTAATAGTTGTAAATATGCAGTGGTGTTTATTTGTAAATCATTTAGTATAATCACACAAATTCTGTGTTTTATATTTAATAATTATGTGTTCTTTATTTATTGATTGTTCAATACCTGACAAGGTCGGAGATGAAAAACCTGGGTCGCAGGTTCCTCAACAGTGCATTACAAGACATCTATCAATATGTGTCTATACCTCCACAAGGCCGGATATGAAATATCTATATACATCCTATAAGAGTATAATACATATGTATAATATCAGTTAAAATAAGTGCTTCAACATAGTTAACATAGCTGGAGGTATGCACAAATATTGATAGATGTCTTGTCATGCACTATTGAGGAACCTGCGACCCAAGTTTTTCATTCATTGCATAACTACACCGTTTGTGAATATGATATGTCAATAAACCTTAGAAAATCTTGAAATCTTGAAAGGGATGTGCAAAATAGTCATTATATACAGTCTTTAATGAACTATTAGTAGAGAATAACGAGTAATGAATAATTACTATAATATAATACTTTATAGGGATCCTATTAATATCTAATAATAAAAATAATGAAATGCAATAACATGCTTTAACCACAAAGAGACGTATTGTGTGAAAAGAAATGTAAGATGTTGTTTAATTGCTGATATATTTATGATCCACGTCACTTTTTCAGTTTTGGCAGCAGTTCCTCATGTTTGTCTAGAAGTCTTCTCATCAGGGCTCTATAAATAGAGAACTACGGCAGATATGTAATATTTAATGCAGCCGAACCGTGTATTACAATGCCGTTATGTGATGACTTTCAAAGAGAAAAGCAATCACACTCGGAATAAAGTATTATTTAATTTTTTTAAAATGTTTTCGGTTTGTTTCCGGTATTTGTTAATGACGATGTGATGTGAGATGTGAGACTGGAATTGCACAGGGGAAAATAACGTATCTTTAGATGCGGATTTTGTTAAACTAATACGTTTGCGCTGTGGACCAGCACTATACATTGACGTGGAAGGGGGTAGCAATAAAGATAACACCATTAAACAGTTACACAACATAACAGAAATAATATCGATAGCAGCGTCCCTAGCAACCACTTTGGTAACATTACATTACATTACATTACATTGCATTTAGCTGACGCTTTTATCCAAAGCGACTTACAATAAGTGCATTCGACCAGGAAGATACAACCTTTAAGAAAACAGAATCATATAAGTACATCAGGTTTCATAGAGCCAAACATTTCAAGTGCTACTCAACTGGCATTTAGAAAGCCAGCCCTTTATTAGTATATAAGTGCTTTGTTAGTAATTCTATCGCTCGAAGTGGAGTCTAAAGAGATGAGTTTTCAGTTTGCGTCGGAAGATGTGTAAGCTATCTGCTGTCCTGATTTCAATGGGGAGCTCATTCCACCATTTTGGAGCCAGGATAGCAAACCCACGTGTTTTTGCTGACGGGAACTTGGGTCCCCCTCGCAGTGCGGGTGCAGCGAGCTGTTTGGCTGATGCAGAGCGGAGTGCACGTGCTGGGGTGTACGGTTTAACCATGTCCTGGATGTAGGAAGGGCCAGATCCATTCGCAGCATGGTACGCAAGTACCAGTGTCTTGAAGTGGATTCTAGCAGTTACTGGAAGCCAGTGAAGGGAGCGGAGGAGCGGTGTGGTGTGGGAGAATTTGGGAAGGTTGAAGACCAGACGAGCCGCTGCATTCTGGATGAGCTGCAGAGGTCGGATGGCACATGCAGGTAGACCAGCCAGGAGGGAGTTGCAGTAGTCTAGGCGTGAGATGACGAGAGCCTGGACCAGAATCTGCGCTGATGTCTGGGTCAGCTGGGGACGTATCCTCCTGATGTTGTAAAGCGTGTATCTGCAGCAGTGGGTTGTAGCAGCGATGTTTGCAGTGAAGGACAGTTTGTTATCTAGGACCACACCCAGATTCCTTGCAGTCTGAGTCGGGGAAACAACAGAGGTGCCGATGTTGATTGTTAGGTCAAGAGTGGGACAATCTTTTCCCGGAAGGAAGAGCAGTTCAGTCTTGTCAAGGTTGAGCTTGAGGTGATGAGCAGACATCCACCGAGAGATGTCTGCTAGGCAAGCAGAGATGCGTGCGACGACCTGGGTCTCTGAGCGGGGAAAGGACAGAATTAGTTGGGTGTCGTCAGCGTAGCAGTGGTATGAAAAACCATGCGGGCTAATGACAGACCCGAGCGAGTTTGTGTACAGGGAGAAGAGGAGGGGACCAAGAACCGAGCCCTGAGGGACCCCTGTAGTTAATTGACAAGGGTCGGACTCGGACCCTCTCCAAGTAACCCTGTAGGTGCGGTCGTTAAGGTATGAGGTGAGGAGGGAAAGTGCAGTGCCACTTTGGTAACAATGAAAACGTTCTATGGAAGCAATTTCCTGAAGTAATCTTCGTAATAACTAGCAAACTAAAGATCATGTACATCCACTGCACCCATAATCTGAAATAACAACTCATATTTCTCGCATCAAATGACATCAAAACACATTTTAATGGCCAAACTAACTTTAAAATAGGCATTTTCCACCGAGAATAAAACGAAGTTCGGCCATGTTTTTTTTTTCTGCAGGGAGAATCACGTGACATAGACGCCAGCCATTGGAATGAATGGTGAAAAAAACGGGGTTTGTCAAACAGAGCACATGGTGTAGTCCTAAACGATAGCTGGGGATTCTGGGTAGTGTAGTGTCTTCTGCCATCCTTTACTCCGAAAAAATATTTGTTTCTCCGAATCGAAGGGGAAAAATACAAAAGCATTGCACACAATTTAAACCAATCAATGTTGTGTAATTAACAAGGATAATCTGGTGTTTTTTAGTCGATGAGTAGTGCAGATATCACTGTAAAATCAATCGACAGTAAGGGGAATACTTACTTCCGGGTTTACAATTCTCCGTTATCCAATGGGAATGGACGCTCACATTGCCTTTAAGGGCAGCCGACACAAACGAATGCCGTGTTTCCATGAGCGTCAAATCCCGCCGCAGATGGGAATACATTGCAATCAGTTGAACAGTGGCGGCTGGTGGAAAATATTTTTGGTGGGGCTGTTGATATAGTGAGTAAAACATTTTTTTGGGGGAGAAATTACCCCTTAAATTGGGACTTCTGGTGATGTAATGGCCCCATAAAATCGTGGTTCTAGGGCCAGGAACAACCAGGCTGAGTTGGGCTGAGTATGCTAAACTAACTGTGGTCAAGCCAGCCTCGGGAAAACCTAGTCAAGTCAGCCCTCACGTGATATTGCGGTGCGCGAATATCCTATGCATTACGGTAGAGTAAAAATAAAATCATCCCTCTGTGTTTAGATGACAATAAAACAAAAACTGTCCAGTATCAAAGACTCATTTCACTTCAGGGTGATAGCAGGACATCCCATCTCGTCACTCAGAAAAAATCAGGACATTCTGATGTAGAGTTTCAAAATAAAATACCTTTGAAATCTCTATTGTATGAGCTATCATCCCTGTTTTTAGATGAGAATAAAACAAAAACTGTCCAGTATCATAGATCCATCTCACTCCAGGGTGATAGCAGGACACCCCATGTCGTCACTCAAAAAAAATCAGGACATTCTGATGTACAGTTTCAAAATAAAATACCTTTCAAGTCTCATATATGAGCTATCATCCCTGTCCCCAAAGGTCTTTTATTTTGAAACTGTACATCAGAATATCCTGATTTTTTCTGAGTGACTAGATGGGATGTCCTGCTATCACCCTGAAGTGAAATGAGTCTTTGATACTGGACAGTTTTTCTTTTATTCTCATCTAAACACAGAGGGCGGATTTCTTTTTTACTCCACCGTAATGCATAGGTACGGAGCCCTGGAGGGTTCATAGAGAGAAAAATAAATAAAACGTGGCCACGTTTTACTAAAGCGTGCGCACGAGTTACTAAAGCGTGCGCACGAGTTACTAAAGCGTGCGCACGAGTTACTAAAGCGTGCGCACGAGTTACTAAAGCGTGCGCACGAGTTAATAAAGCTTGGCCTTGTTTTATTTATATTGAGGGATTCCTGTCCGTGACTCACAGTATCTGCTGCCCACAGCTGTTTTATAGAAGGAAAACCTCCTTCACTTTATGAAATCTCTGCGGCACCAGTGGCCTGTGCTACGAAGCAGGATTCGCTATTTACACTATACACAAGTTATTGAGCCGTTTCCGCTCTACATCCTGAACTCCTCCCTTCGATGCAATGCACTTCCGTTTTGGCGGACTGGGTTTGTTTTGCTAGCTAGCTCCGTTGTGCCGACAAAGCACTGATATCGCAGAGACAAAGAGGATATAACAATTACAACATGAAGAAAAGTGGTTCGGGAACTACGTGTGCGGTAGTTGGTTGCAATCACTCGAGAAAGCACCTGAACGAGTGGTTAGATAGAGAGTGCTACGACCACAAACCAGCACCCAGCACCCAGCCATGTTGTTCATTAAATACAGATAAACACAACAAATACTGCATGCATTGTATTTTTTAATATTATATATGAATATTTTCATAGTGATGTAATTGTGTGGGCTGCTTTTATATTTTAATTTGTAATACCTGTTAGGATTAAACATGTGATCTTTCTTGTTGAAGCCATTTCTTTAGTTTCCTCTCAACAATTAATTCATTCAGTGTTATTTATGTACAGTATGAGCTTAATATGAATGATGAACTGTGTTAAAAGAAATTGTAGCACTCTAAGGAACATATGAAATGCAATAATGCAATAACAGTGCAATAATTAAATTAAATTACATCAAACTTTATTTTCAATCAAACAGTACAGGCACATATGATATATTGCACAGCATAAAGAGATCATGTAAATTGTGCATTATGTAAACAACAGACAACTGTTGGCTCCTGTGGGCATGACCTAAATAAGGCAGTTTATTTTGGTTTTAAAATGATGAGATATTTACTGCAGAACTGTAACCTTCCCTCAACAAAATCGTCAACAATTTTCGGGAGCATGTGGGCAAAGTAGAATGTGCGCAGCCTTATGATATGCCTTCAGACTGTCCATTGCTTTTCCATCTATTGCCATGGATTGAACGAAGTAGGAGCAAAATTTGCTGTACGTTATGCTGGGCCACGTCGTCATGTTATCCTCCCAGTTTTGCACTGAATTCGGGTGGGGGAGAGTAACGCCATCTCCAGTCAAAGAAGTAGAATCGTGTTCCCAAGCTAGCATCACTGTTAGCATCGAAATCGCTGTGTTTACACCAGTGCCCGTCTGACTGTTTACACCGGTTTACACCAACAGACGCTGTGCAAAAGACTTCCGGCGGAAATGAAGTGCATTTGTGTAGGGTTATGGCGCTACCCGTGGTTTGGCGCGTAAACTTGTCTATTCATTCATGAAGTATGAGACTGCGCTGTCAGCACGCGTCTCCATGTTTGTGATTGGTCAAATGTTGCTAACCCCGTCCCTTTCACGTGAACGCGCTCTCAGCCGGTCAGAGAAACCCTGGTTGATTTACTGAGTTAATAACCAGCTTCGCAGGACCGCTTATCGACATTGCGTTTGTTAGGGCTAGTTAAGCCGGGTAAATCGAACATATCCAGGGTCTGTTGAACTGGCTCCGTAGTACAGGGCTCTGGAGGCAGTAACGTGTAACTCAGCAGAATCTGAGAAGAGCAGCACCAGCTGCAAAGAGCTGTGCCTTTTACTGTTTACTTCATTGTGTTTCCCTTCATTAGAACCGCTGAATAGAGATCGAGGCTGCTACGTTTAACCACACACACCTCTACACACATCGAACTACCAGAGTATTCCGCCTCGTTTTATGAAGGAGATGTCCTGTCACCGGGGCGCATGGTGGGTGTGTGTGTGTGTGTGTGTGTGTGTGTGTGTGTGTGTGTGTGTGTGTGTGTGTGTGTGTGTGTGTGTGTGTGTGTGTGTGTGTGTGTGTGTGTGTGTGTGTGTGTGTGTGTGTGTGTGTGTGTGTGCGTGTGTGCGTGTGTGCGTGTGTGTGTGTGTGTGCACGCTCAGCTCCGCTCTGTGTGCGTGCTCGGTGTCTTTGTGTGTGTCCGACACCACCGGCATTTGTTTTCAAATGAACACGAACAGTAATTTACACAAATCTGGTTCTCCATAGTTATATGTGTATTCCCAAGTGAAAGAAATTCGTTTAATCTTAATCTCGATGTGATAGTCCTGCCGGAGTACACCGGAACGAACGATACTATCATAAACAAATGCCGCCCCCCACCCAAACGCCCCCCACACAAGCACACACACACACACACGTGCGCGCGCACACACACAAAACGAGGCCACGCTTTATTAACTTGTGCGCACGCTTTAGTAACTCGTGCGCACGCTTTAGTAACTCGTGCGCACGCTTTAGTAACTCGTGCGCACGCTTTAGTAACTCGTGCGCACGCTTTAGTAAAACGTGGCCACGTTTTATTTATTTTTCTCTCTATGAACCCTCCAGGGCTCCGTACATAGGATATTCGCGCACCGCAATATCACGTGAGGCTGGCTGGCTTGACCGCAGTCTAAACTAGAGAGAGAATCGCTGTCAAGGGGGCTACAACTACAACAAGATGAACATATTTGACCGTGATTTAATTGTAATACACGTTTCAAAATGATGCCGAAGTAACAACATACTGATACCGGATAGTAAAAACCATGAATTAAGGCTTTGACAAGTCTGCAGACAGACGGCAGGCGAAACACCTTTTAAAATGCGTGTTTTCTAATGGAGATTTGGCTAAGCTAACGTTGTAAATGCTCCGACCGTCCACACTCACAACAACGGCCTATACAGATATAAATAAACCAGTGACTGTATTCGCCATGACACAGACAGTATGTGGTTTGTACTTGTTTAACTTTTGTCTAGTTTCTGAACAGATATGAAGAGCTGTGAGCTCTGAGTGCTAAGAGCTAACGGCTGTGTTGTTTTTCTGGGGAGCTCACTGAAGATGACGTCACGGCTCCGCCTACACTGCGTTACTATAGATACTACCCCAGTTCCTCACGAGTCTAAAAAACAACTCACGTCAACGCACGTAAGCAACGTGGGCGCCAACGTGAGCGCTCTCGTGACGAAAATATTTGACGGCGCTGATTGGCTGAAATTATGTTTCGGCGGCACAGTTTACTATTGAGACTTTTGCAACGTGCTGGTTGCTGCTGTTTGGCTCGGGGGCAGCGCCCCGTAATGATAAACTAATGCCAAGGGCAAGGCCAGGCAGGAAACATGTGACTTATCAGTAACTTTAGACATCGTAACACAATTTTAAACAAGATTTTATTGTAGATTATACATTTTACTGATACCAATTGTATGATATTTACCTTGTTCATTAAAAATTAAAAATATAAAATATATATATTTTTGAAATATATATATATATATTTTTTTTTTTCTAATTTTCTAATTTTATTTTTTTATTTTGTATGTGGGAAGAGGTGGGGCGGCGCCTCTAGTGCCCCTATTGGCCGGCCGCCACTGCAGTTGAAAGCTATTTGCGTCTCTTTATGAAGCTGAAGGAGCCTAGGAGCGTCACAACTGCACGCCACGGGACCCTGACCAAACGTCGCTCCTGGACGATTATGGAGTGAGAGTGTGTTGGTGAGAGATATAACGAGGGGTTACGTATGGTAACCCTTGTTATATAAACACAGGCAGAGCCCTTTACTCGACTGATATTTCACTAAATCCACTGTTTTAATTGTTCCCTATATTACCCCTATGCCCTGCAAGGTGTCCTTGGGTGCTATGAAAGGCACCCCCCAAATAAAATGTATTATTATTATTAGTATTATTATTATCAATAATTGAAAGCCATTCCAGGTGACGACCTGATGAAACTGACTGAGAGAAGCCAAGAGTGTGCAAAGCTGTCATCAAGGCAAGTACATTGACTCAAGTACTGCTTTTGAGTATCACCATTTTATGCTACTTTGTACTTCTACCCTAATACAATTTAAAAAGGTGTTTTTACTCCACTACATTTTATTTACAAGTTACTTTACAGATTTGGATTAATGATGTGAAATATAATTAACTCTTAAATCAGGCTTTAGTTAAACCTGGAGTAAAGCCACAAGCTACCCTGCAGTAAATAAAATAATAAAAATGAGCTCAAACTTTACCAGCTTTGATAAACATAATCATGCATCAATAATTATTATCATATGATATAATATATCATGAGTAAAAGTAGTCATTGTGCAGATTGGCCCATTTCGGAATGATATTATATTATTTCGAAATGGGCCAATATGCATTTGGTTCTTTAACTATGATTTGATGCTAATACTTTTGTACTTTTACTTGAGTAACATTTTGAATGCAGGACTTTTACTTGTAACAGAGTATTTCTACACTCTGGTACTTCTACTTTTAATGAATTACAAGATCTGAGTACTTATTCGACCTCTGTATAAATAAAAAAGAAAAATTGAAATAGGTGGTCATAAAAGGCAGATCAGTCTAATAAACATTACACAATCCAAGCTAGTTAATGGCCGATAGGAGAAACCTTGGTCCTCAGTTAAACACTGGATGGTGTTCCTCCCCAACTCTATGAGCACATCTCTCAGTATGGAGTAGAAATGGAGGATTGTAAACAGCCCAGCACACAGTGACATTTGACCATTAACCATACATACTTAACTGTACAAGGAGCAATGTGGCCGCCAACGCCCGCCTGGTTCACAGCTCTACAGTGCAGACTTCTTTGATTTTTTTTAACATAAATCTTTTAATAATTTAGTCAATACAAGTACAATGCTAAAAAAGAAGAGCCTGTCAATCACAGTTTTCCAGATCTCGAACACACATATATTCACTTTGCTATCCTCACATCAGAGAACCTTTAATCAGAAGATGTTTGGTAGGACAAGGTGCTTAATGCCCAATTGCAAAAACTATGCATTCACAAATCTTACCTACGATACCAAGCACCAACAGGAAAAAGATGGACAATCCCTCATTTCGTCATAACCCGGCACTAGGCCATGACAAAAAAAAACTAATGGACCAAATAGATAATGGATATCCCAGATAGAAATGTTTGGTTCTAAAAACATTCTGAGAATGTTACAGTCATTGTTCTAGGAAGGTTTTCAGTGGGAAGTTTTGGTTTGGTTCCCAGAACGTTCTTCTGAAAGGTAGGATAACGTTCTCTAAAAACATTCTTGCAAATGCTGCGGCTGCAAGGCATTGTGGGGCAGCATTTTCTCCTCTCCTTTCGGTAAGGGAGGTTCAGTGGTTCCTAAGCTAAAGGAGGTTATAAAGGAAGTTTGAAACCTCCTTTCCTATCATGTAGAGAATTTGAACGGCACTTATTATTAAGATGTATGAGCTCATACATCTTAAGAAAGTTATCACCAAAAATGGTAAGAATGTTTTTGGAGAACGTTATCCTACCTTTCAGAAGAACATTCTGGGAACCAAACTAAAACTTCCCGCTGAAAACGTTTTAAGAATAGTAGGTCATAATGTTCTAACAATGTTATCAACCACATCTTAAGAAGGTTATCAAAAACATCTTAAGAAGGTCATCAAAAACATTTCAAGAAGGTTATCACCAAACATTTCAAGAACGTTTTTAGAGAACGTTATCCTACCTTTCAGAAGAACATTCTGGGAACTAAAATAAAACGTCCCGCTGAAAACGTTTTAAGAACAGTAGGGCATAATGTTCTAATAATGTTATCCAAAACATCTTAAGAAGGTTATCACCAAACATTTCCAGAATGTTTTTAAAGAACGTTATCCTAACTTTCAGAAGAACATTCTGGGAACCAAACTAAAACTTCCCACTGAAAACGTTTTAAGGTTCATAATGTTCTAACAATGTTATCAACCACATCTTAAGAAGGTTATCAAAAACATCTTAAGAAGATCATCAAAAACATTTCAAGAAGCTTATTACCAAGCATTTCAAGAATGTTTTTAAAGAACGTTATCCTACCTTTCAGAAGAACATTCTGGGAACCAAAATAAAACGCCCCGCTGAAAACGTTTTAAGAACTGTAGGGCATAATGTTCGAATAATGTTATCAAAAACATCTTAAGAAGGTCATCAAAAACCTCTTAAGAAGGTTATCACCAAACATTTCAAGAATGTTTTTCAAGAACGTTATCCTACCTATCAGAAGAACATTCTGGGAACCAAAATAAAACGTCCCGCTGAAAACATTCCTAGAACAACGAATGGTAACAAACATTACTAGCTGGGAACTTAAACATGCCACCGCAAACATGCAATATCTGCTTACAGCTTATCATGAATTAGGTGCTGGTTTGTTTTTTTCAAAAGGAAAATATGGTGACATCAGATTTTTTTTAAAACATCCTTTTCAAACAAATGCAACAAGTTTGTTTTTTAAAGCGCTCTAGAAATAAATCTGACGTGGACCATGACGGTGTTAATATTTGCCATAACAGCAACGTTTTATAAAAAAAGAATAACATCCTGAAAACATTTTCAGAATGTTTCTTGGAGAATGTTCTTCAATTGTTAACATGTAACATTGAGGGAAGTTTTATAAAGAACATCTTTAATGTGTTACCCAACAACGTCCAAAACACGTCCTTAGAATGTTGGAGGCAAAACGTTCCACCTTTGTTAACATATCACATGAAAGGCCTCAATAACATCCTCAAAACATCCTCTGAATGTTGCAGTTAAAACGTTATGTCTTAGTTAACCTTAAACCTTATAGAACATTATTTGAACAAATAAACATCCTAAAAAGGTTCTTTGAACATCCGATTAAAATGTTTCTTTAAAACCTTGTTAGAACCAATAGGTTACGTTAGCCAAAGTTGTGAGAGCGTTCCCCGCTAGCTGGGATTTATTTATTATAAACGTTAGTCCTTAACATCTATCACTGTGTATATCACCATTCAAACATATTTTAAAAGTTGAACAAACCCCACACAGCTCTATGAAATGTTGACTTTATTTCAGTAAAAACTAACGTTCATATTTCTCTTTTTGATCATAATACTGATGAACGTTCAAAACAAAGCACTTTTGCAACTTACCACATACATTTTAAAATGCTTAATAAGCACCGTAAGTTTCATGATATAATTTCTCCGTCATAATCGGTTGTTTCCGTGAACGGCCGACTGTTGTGTGATGGCAAATGCTGCGGCTGCAAGGCATTGTGGGGCAGCATTTTCTCCTCTCCTTTCGGTAAGGGAGGTTCAGTGGTTCCTAAGCTAAAGGAGGTTATAAAGGAAGTTTGAAACCTCCTTTCCTATCATGTAGAGAATTTGAACGGCACTTATTATTAAGATGTATGCGCTCATACATCTTAAGAAAGTTATCACCAAAAATGGTAAGAATGTTTTTGGAGAACGTTATCCTACCTTTCAGAAGAACATTCTGGGAACCAAACTAAAACTTCCCGCTGAAAACGTTTTAAGAATAGTAGGTCATAATGTTCTAACAATGTTATCAACCACATCTTAAGAAGGTTATCAAAAACATCTTAAGAAGGTCATCAAAAACATTTCAAGAAGGTTATCACCAAACATTTCAAGAATGTTTTTAGAGAACGTTATCCTACCTTTCAGAAGAACATTCTGGGAACCAAAATAAAACGTCCCGCTGAAAACGTTTTAAGAACAGTAGGGCATAATGTTCTAATAATGTTATCAAAAACATCTTAAGAAGGTTATCACCAAACATTTCCAGAATGTTTTTAAAGAACGTTATCCTAACTTTCAGAAGAACATTCTGGGAACCAAACTAAAACTTCCCGCTGAAAACGTTTTAAGGTTCATAATGTTCCAACAATGTTATCAACCACATCTTATGAAGGTTATCAAAAACATCTTAAGAAGATCATCAAAAACATTTCAAGAAGCTTATTACCAAGCATTTCAAGAATGTTTTTAAAGAACGTTATCCTACCTTTCAGAAGAACATTCTGGGAACCAAAATAAAACGCCTCGCTGAAAACGTTTTAAGAACTGTAGGGCATAATGTTCGAATAATGTTATCAAAAACATCTTAAGAAGGTCATCACAAACCTCTTAAGAAGGTTATCACCAAACATTTCAAGAATGTTTTTCAAGAACGTTATCCTACCTTTCGGAAGAACATTCTGGGAACCAAAATAAAACGTCCCGCTGAAAACATTCCTAGAACAACGAATGGTAACAAACATTACTAGCTGGGAATTTAAACATGCCACCGCAAACATGCAATATCTGCTTTCAGCTTATCATGAATTAGGTGCTGGTTTGTTTTTTTCAAAAGGAAAATATGTTGACATCAGATTTTTTTTAAAACATCCTTTTCAAACAAATGCAACAAGTTTGTTTTTTAAAGCGCTCTAGAAATAAATCTGACGTTGACCATGACGGTGTTAATATTTGCCATAACAGCAACGTTTTATAAAAAAAGAATAACATCCTGAAAACATTTTCAGAATGTTTCTTGGAGAATGTTCTTCAATTGTTAACATGTAACATTGAGGGAACATTTTATAAAGAACATCTTTAATGTGTTACCCAACAACGTCCAAAACACGTCCTTAGAATGTTGCAGGCAAAACGTTCCACCTTTGTTAACATATCACATGAAAGGCCTCAATAACATCCTCAAAACATCCTCTGAATGTTGCAGTTAAAACGTTATGTCTTAGTTAACCTTAAACCTTATAGGAACATTATTTGAACAAATAAACATCCTAAAAAGGTTCTTTGAACATCAGATTAAAACGTTTCTTTAAAACCTTGTTAGAACCAATAGGTTACGTTAGCCAAAGTTGTGAGAGTGTTCCCCGCTAGCTGGGATTTATTTATTATAAACGTTAGTCCTTAACATCTATCACTGTGTAAATCACCATCCAAACATATTTTAAAAGTTGAACAAACCCCACACAGCTCTGTGAAATGTTGACTTTATTTAATCATTTCAGTAAAAACTAACGTTCATATTTCTCTTTTTGATCATAATACTGATGAACGTTCAAAACAAAGCACTTTGGCAACTTACCACATACGTTTTAAAATGCTTGATAAGCATCGTAAGTTTCATAATATAATTTCTCCGTCATAATCGGTTGTTTCCGTGAATGGCCGACTGTTGTGTGATGGCAAATGCTGCGGCTGCAAGGCATTGTGGGGCAGCATTTTCTCCTCTCCTTTCGGTAAGGGAGGTTCAGTGGTTCCTAAGCTAAAGGAGGTTATAAAGGAAGTTTGAAACCTCCTTTCCTATCATGTAGAGAATTTGAACAGCACTTATTATTAAGATGTATGCGCTCATACATCTTAAGAAAGTTATCACCAAAAATGGTAAGAATGTTTTTGGAGAACGTTATCCTACCATTCAGAAGAACATTCTGGGAACCAAAATAAAACGTCCCGCTGAAAACGTTTTAAGAACAGTAGGGCATAATGTTCTAATGATGTTATCAAAAACATCTTAAGAAGGTTATCAAAAACATCTTAAGAAGGTTATCACCAAACATTTCCAGAATGTTTTTAAAGAACGTTATCCTACCTTTCAGAAGAACATTCTGGGAACCAAACTAAAACTTCCCGCTGAAAAATATTTTAAGAATAGTAGGGCATAATGTTCTAACAATGTTATCAACCACATCTTAAGAAGGTTATCAAAAACATCTTAAGAAGGTCATCAAAAACATTTCAAGAAGGTTATTACCAAGCATTTCAAGAATGTTTTTAGAGAACGTTATCCTACCTTTCAGAAGAACATTCTGGGAACCAAAATAAAACGTCCCGCTGAAAACGTTTTAAGAACAGTAGGGCATAATGTTCTAATAATGTTATCAAAAACATCTTAAGAAGGTTATCACCAAACATTTCCAGAATGTTTTTAAAGAATGTTATCCTAACTTTCAGAAGAACATTCTGGGAACCAAACTAAAACTTCCCGCTGAAAACGTTTTAAGGTTCATAATGTTCTAACAATGTTATCAACCACATCTTAAGAAGGTTATCAAAAACATCTTAAGAAGATCATCAAAAACATTTCAAGAAGCTTATTACCAAGCATTTCAAGAATGTTCTTAAAGAACGTTATCCTACCTTTCAGAAGAACATTCTGGGAACCAAAATAAAACGCCCCGCTGAAAACGTTTTAAGAACAGTAGGGCATAATGTTCTAATAATGTTATCAAAAACATCTTAAGAAGGTCATCAAAAACATCTTAAGAAGGTTATCACCAAACATTTCAACAGTGGCGGGCCGTGCATTTCACACCTAGGCCTTCAGTGATGTCCTAGTCCTACCTGAATTATTCCACCTCTTAATACCATCATTATGACGCCTTGGCTCTAGAAACTATACATTTAGACAGAAACGCAGTATAACCGGGCGTTGCATCACCTTAACATAGTCAAGTACAACAGAGTTATATTAATATTTCCGAAGCATTTATAATCAATATATCCGCATTTACAATTAAGAGTGTTAAACTACCAGCTTTAAGATCGCTTGGATACGGTCAAAACTTAAAAATAAAAGGGGCTTTTAAGGCATTAGTCTACAAAGTTTTGTTAAGTCCACCAAACCATGTTTGTTCACTAAACAGCGCATTGTCGCACCCAAAGCAGTTTCAGTTAAGAAACGTGACGATAAAGACACAAACTATTCACTGAAAATAAAAGAAAACAAACAAATAATTTGCATTTGTTCATGAGGATATATTTGCGACAGTGGTGAAAGCGTATTCCTAGCCCTAAATGTCCACTTTGATAAAGATTAAACCAAAACAATTCAACAAGTCTCCTTGAGTACTTTTACTGCACAGCTGAGCCAGTGCGCCACACACATCTCTATATCTCTTGCAGAAGCATCAAACATTTATTTTTTATATATTTGTCATTTTAATTACATATCTATTAATTCGTTAATATTGATTTAATATTAACGACATAAAATGACAAAAATATATAAAAATAAAATAAAAAATAAAATGCTTTGTACTCACCAAAACAACTGATTATTTGAACACAAAATCCATCCTCCTTTCTTTTCTCAAGAAGACAATGACTCTGTTGTACAGTTTATCTGTGCGTTTCAGTTCCACCAATAAGTCATTTTCTATAGACATGAAGGCTAATGATGAAAGCCGAGTATGTCCAGTAGAATTTCTGGCATAAGTTTTAATTCGCTTTAAGGCCGAGAATGACCGCTCGACAGAAGCAGTGGACACAGGGATAGTCACTGCCACACATGCCAATGTGTAAAGCTGCCCCATGCTCTCACTCAGATTTTTCTGCTTAAGGAAATCAAGGAGATCAGTGGGACTTTTCCCTTCAAAATCAGTCATGGCATACATTACAGTCAGTTCTGTTTTTAGCCGGGACAGATCGAACAGTGTTCTGTGACTCTGTGTTAATTTGGCTAAGGCTGTATGCAGGAATTTTTTTCGGTAGGTCTGAAAGTGCTGGGGGTCCAGGAGGGAGAGAAACATAAATTTTTCGTGGTCTTGAAACCTACTCCGTATCTGGCAAAGAATGTTGTTGTTGGTAGTGTGCGCGAAGGTCTCCTTGTGCTGTACGTGGGCCTCTGCGTGCGCTCGGACCACTTGAGATGCGCGCTGTGTCCTCGCAGATCTGACGAAACTGGCACCTCTCTCGCTCAATTGTGTCACAAAACTCGTTCACCCTTGTCAGACAGAATTGTACATACAATGTTTGTTTCTGTAGTATTCCAAAGAGCACATCTGAATGCTTAAAAATCCCATTGAATGTTTCAAGCAAAAAACAAAACTCAAAATCATCCAGACGTGCATTAAATCCATCAGCGCTAAGCATAGTATCCCCATCATACTCCTCATGATGTTCCAGTATGTGGTCAAACACCTCCTTCAGGGAAACTCTCTTCTCAAAGACTGCATTGACCAATCTCGATGTACAGGACTGTCTCAGAAAATTAGAATATTGTGATAAAGTTCTTTATTTTCTGTAATGCAATTAAAAAAACAAAAATGTCATACATTCTGGATTCATTACAAATAAACTGAAATATTGCAAGCCTTTTATTATTTTAATATTGCTGATTATGGCATACAGCTTAAGAAAACTCAAAAATCCTATCTCAAAAAATTAGAATAGTTCCTCAGACCAAGTAAAAAAAAAAGATTTATAACAGCAAAACACAATCAAACATTTGAAAATGTCCATTAATGCACTCAGTACTTGGTTGGGAATCCTTTTGCACGGATTACTGCATCAATGCGGCGTGGCATGGAGGCAATCAGCCTGTGGCATTGCTGAGGTGTTATGGATGCCCAGGATGCTTCAATAGCGGCCTTTAGCTCATTAGCATTGTTGGGTCTGGTGTCTTTCAGCTTCTTCTTCACAATACCCCACATATTCTCTATGGGGTTCAGGTCAGGGGAATTTGCAGGCCAATCGAGGACAGTAATGCCATGGTCAGTACACCAGTTACTGGTGGTTTTGGCACTGTGGGCAGGTGCCAGATCATGCTGGAAAATGAATTCCTCATCTCCATAGAGCTTTTCAGCAGACGGAAGCATGTAGTGCTCTAAAATCTCTTGGTACACAGCTGCATTTACTCTGGGCTTGATGAAACACAGTGGACCAACACCAGCAGCTGACATGGCTCCCCAAACCATCGCTGACTGTGGGAACTTCACACTGGATTTCAAGCAACTTGGATTTTGCTCCTCTCCAGCCTTTCTCCAGACTCTGGCGCCTTGACTTCCAAATGAAATACAAAACTTGCTTTCGTCTGAAAAGAGGACTTTGGACCACTGTGCAACTGTCCAGTGCTTCTTTTCCTTAGCCCAAGTCAGACGCCTCTTCCGTTGTCTTGAGTTCAGAAGTGGCTTGACCATGGGAATACGGCTATTGTAGCCCATTTCCCGGAAACGTCTGTGAACAGTGACTTTTGATACCTGGACTCCAGCTTCAGTCCACTGTCTTTGAAGCTCCCCCGAATTCTGGAAGCGACTCTTCTTCACAATGCTGTTAAGGCTGCGGTCATCTCTCTTGGTTGTGCAGCGTTTCCTGCCACATTTCCCCCTTCCAACAGACTTTTTGTGGATGTGCTTTGAAACTGCACTCTGTGAACAGCTTGCTCTTTGAGAAATTTATTTGTGTGTCTTACCCTCCTGATGGAGGGTGTCAATGACGGTCCTCTGGACAGCAGTCAGATCAGCAGTCTTCCCCATACTTGTGATTTAGTTTACTGAACCAAGCTGAGTGTTTTTCAAGGCTCAGGAAACCCTTGCAGGTGTTTCGAGTTAATTAGACGATTCAAGTGATTCGTTGAACACCCTACTAGTATACTTTTTCATGATATTCTAATATTTAGAGATAGGATATTTGAGTTTTCTTAAGCTGTATGCCATAATCAGCAATATTAAAATAATAAAAGGCTTGCAATATTTCAGTTGATTTGTAATGAATCCAGAATGTATGACATTTTTGTTTTTTTAATTGCATTACAGAAAATAAAGAACTTTATCACAATATTCTAATTTTCTGAGACAGTCCTGTATATTGCCACCGCGTTGGTGCAACATTAGGAAGACGACGCTTGCAAATGTCATCCAGCAGTTGCGTGCGCTTAGGGGATCTGGAGAAAAATGCTGCAAGGCCATTGAGGCTGGCAAAAAAGACCTTGCATTCTTTAAGCTTTGAGGCCCCTTGAGTCAGTACTAAATTTAGTCGATGTGCATAGCATTGAATTAATAAGGCCATAGGTGCCCTCTCCTTAACTTTAGCCTGCACCCCATTTAGTCCAGATGCCATGACCGCTGCGCCATCATAACACTGTGCCACAACGTTATCCACACTACATTCATATTCCTCCATGAAACGGAAAATAAGAGCGGCAATGTCATCAGCTCGCTTGCCGCTTGTAACATCTTCAAATCTGACAAAACGCTCCTTGACACCTGTGTCCGTCACATAACGCAGGACAGGTGCCAGCTGTGGTACATTACCCACGTATGTCGTTTCGTCCACCATAACAGCGACAAAGGGTGCTTTTTTAATCTCCATTTTGATCTCTTCTCCCATCACTTCAGCAATAGCATAAATCAGGTCGTTTTGTATTTTGCCTGACGTCCCAGTAAACACTTTGTTTGTGGACAGGTGGTAATGCAAGTCTGTGTTGTTCTCAGCAAGCAAAGAAAGAAGCTCCACGTAGTTTCCTCTGTTTCTGGACTCGGCGCTTTCATCGTGTCCCCTAAATGAAAGTTCCTGTTTACCCAAAAACAGGACACAATCATTCAGTCTTTTCAATATTTCCCTATTTTTGATCACCCTTTCGTTGTGGAGCTCCGTTTCCCGGCGCACTTGTTCGTTGAGCTGTAGATCCACTCGGGTGTCCCCAAAGGTTTTCAAAAGCACCATTGCTTGTAAGTGCCCAGCCGTGCTTTGGTGTCTCATTGCTGCCTTGGTTAGACAACTCAAGTTTGCAAATCCAGTGTGGCTCCAAACACCAAATCGATCAGTTGCAAATAGCAGGCATTCCCAGCAGTACAATTTGCAGTGCCTCTCGGAGGCTGTGAGCCAGGGGTACTGCTCGTAGTTAGTGATTTGAAAGTGGCGGACAAACCCTTTCCCCCGCTGTGATAGGCTAGCTAGCATCGGGGTTGGCCGTTCTCTTCTCACGATGTCTAGCTTTTCTTGAAAAGTTCGTCTTGAAAATGGCGTTGTAATTATATCTGCGACCAAATCGATCTCTTCTCCTCCTTCAGCCATTGTGGGTTGAAAAAAAACAGCTTGTAGAAATCTACACAAATTAGCTCGTTCAAATTCAAGTTCAGTTTGCTAGCTCTACATAGCTCTGCCTCTCAATAGTGCGTATCCAATCAAAAGACGTGCACGTGCTAACGTCATCGTACGCCTGCTAGCTGGCCTGTTGTCGCCAACTCAAAATCTGATTGGTTAACGCCACAGTTTTGTTTCCGTTCACTTTAATCTACAGGCGACCGCACTGTTGATTCTGAAGGCCTAAGGGCAGATTTCTTGGACCCTGGCAACACATTATGGCTGAAATATGATTGGATAAAAGCTCTAACATAAAGCCCAGCCCTCCAAATCTCGTTCTGAGGCTGGAAGCAGCGCAACCAAGAGGAAAGCTATGAAATGAAAAGAATAGACTACAGGGAATAATTTAATACATATTTGTGGAAAAAATATATCAAAATTGAATTTATATTCTGATGATGTTTAGGCCAGCAGAGAAGGCCTTGCTGGCCCTGACGGCCCACCACTGCATTTCAAGAATGTTTTTCAAGAACGTTATCCTACCTTTCAGAAGAACATTCTGGGAACCAAAATAAAACGTCCCGCTGAAAACATTCCTAGAACAACGAATGGTAACAAACATTTCTAGCTGGGAACTCAAACATGCCACCGCAAACATGCAATATCTGCTTACAGCTTATCATGAATTAGGTGCTGGTTTGTTTTTTTCAAAAGGAAAATATGGTGACATCAGATTTTTTTAAAACATCCTTTTCAAACAAATGCAACAAGTTTGTTTTTTAAAGCGCTCTAGAAATAAATCTGACGTTGACCATGACGGTGTTAATATTTGCCATAACAGCAACGTTTTATAAAAAAAGAATAACATCCTGAAAACATTTTCTGAATGTTTCTTGGAGAATGTTCTTCAATTGTTAACATGTAACATTGAGGGAACGTTTTATAAAGAACATCTTTAATGTGTTACCCAACAACGCCCAAAACACATCCTTAGAATGTTGCAAGCAAAACGTTCCACCTTTGTTAACGTATCACATTAAAGGACAATTTAAAAAAAACACTTTCTGTCACCTCAGTCCTCAATAACATCCTGAAAACATTTTCAGAATGTTTCTTGGAGAATTTTCTTCATTTGTTATCATGTAACATTGAGGGAACATTTTATACAACCCATTCTCTCATCTCAGGCCTCAATAACATCCTGAAAACAATTTCAGAATGTTGCTTTGAAAATGTTCTTCATTTGTTATCATGTAACATTGAGGGAACGTTTTATAAAGAACATCTTTAATGTGATACCCAACAACGTCCAAAACACATCCTTAGAATGTTGCAGGCAAAAAAACTTTCTGTCATCTCAGGCCTTAATAACATCCTCAAAACATACTCTGAATGTTGCAGTTAAAATGTTATGTCTTAGTTAACCTTAAACCTTATAGGAACATTATTTGAACAAATAAACATCCTAAAAAGGTTCTTTGAACATCCGATTAAAATATTTCTTTAAAACCTTGTTAGAACCGATAGGTAACGTTAGCCAAAGTTGTAAGAATGTTCCCCGCTAGCTGGGATGTAGTATAATAAAGCAAATACAAAAATATATAACTAAGTATGAGGTGTGTCTGTTGACCGCGACCAGGTGCTCTCAGTCAGTGTTGCCTTCAGGGACAAAGCGAGAAATAGTTATAAAAATAAGAAATAAGGAAGGGTCCACCACAGTTTTGCTTTACTTTCAAAGGATTCAGTTATTTATTTAACTAACTGCATATTTACAGAGTGCACCCTCCATGTTCACTCTTCATACTCAAGGACTTCCAGCTCAGAGCGCACACCTGCATCCTGCAGCTGGAGAAGAACTCACTTAATCTGAATCATAAAGGATATGTTGCATCAAACTGTGATTTCTTATCCCTTTTCAGACCTCACTTTTGTGTTCCAACATTTGGCTCCACATAAAGGATGTTTAAGGAGTATTGACAATGGTCATAGGGCCTGTCACATTATGTTCAGTATCTGTTAATGTCTGACTGCAACCTGCATACAGATCCAGACCCCCCCCCCCGCACCCCCCCAGGAAATGAATAGGATAGCACTCCTGCATTTATATTAATAACTGTATCAGTATTCGCAAATCACAGCAGCCATCTCACGTTCATTTTAAAATATACTCATGCCGACGTCTTTTTGAGAAGATGTCAGAACTATTCATCCATATTTATATTTTATTTTCGCTTAGTTTTATTGTTTTACGAAAGGCAGCTCTCTCTCACACACACACACAAACACACACACACACACACACACACACACACACACACACACACACACACACACACACACACACACACACACACACATACACACACACACACATGACATGGATTATTTATAAAAGTTTCCCTTGTAGAACTCAGGAACAGAGTCGATGATTATAATTCAACAAAGCTAACCTCCTGTCTGCTTTTACTATTATCATTATTACGTTAAATTATGGAGCAATTACATATAATTACAGATTAATTGGGAAATTGAATATTTTTAACTGTAATTCACAGGCATGCAGGACCTGGTCAACTCAATAAAGATATATTCAATATGTAATGTAAAATAATAATAATTATTATAACTGCCTAAAAAGCCAAAGACATGACGTCTGTGTGATTAAATCAGGGACTGCAGTCAGTGCTCAGAGAAACTGGAACCAGACAATGTGCAGTCTATTCAATTTACTAAAATTATAAACGTATCGACAGAAAGTGTTAGAGTTCACTCTCAACTTTGAACATATTTAATCCAGTTCCAATTCTAAGCTTTTTTTTCTAAAACTGCATCCACTGAGAACGACTATGAGATGCAGAGAAGTGCCGGCACAAGCTCATCAGGTAGTTACATTTTTTACAACACTACATATTATCTGAGAAATGCTGGCCCTAGTGTAATGGTGAAGAAATGTTCACGTTTCTTTATGTCTTTATATAAAAGTGTCAATGCCCATTTTTCTGGAGATGGAAATTAAAAATGATTTTGACTTGAAATTGGGATGCACTATGCAAATATTACATCCTGTGAGTGGAAGCCAGTGGACTGCTGGAAGTACAAACAAAAAAACATTTTGCATGTAAACTTTTATGGGCAGCATTTTGTGATATATTTCTCTGACAGCTGACCACAGATCAGTCGCTGCTTGGCGTCCTAGCCTCCTGCGTTGTGGTGATCATGACATAAATAATGACACTTTTTAATAACTGTTTGGCATGGATCAATGATTGAGGAATGAAAGCATATTCGCCTTAAAGTAACTTTGAAGCAGACCAGATCGCATGAAAAAAATCATTTTTAAATTCCATATACCTTATTCTAATATTTGTTTTATTATTTTCTGGAAAATAAGTACAATCAGAATCAAAATAAGAAAACAATTAATAACAATTAATAACATTAATATTATTGTATTTTATATAATTTGAGGCCAAAAAAATGAAGAAATTGCATTTCCTGCAGACATGACTAGTCAAGTCTAGAGATTGAACACAGCACCAGGAACATATTTATAAGAACCTTGTCAACTTTCTGATCATTTATTAATGACATGTGATAAACACAGTGATGAAGTTGCTGATAAGATGAAGTTGTTATGGTGAAATGACCATATGATAATATTAATTCCCTGGAAACACAATTAGCTGGCCAAAATGATTGATAAAGCACATGAAAGCTCTCAGTCATCAGTCAGGTCTTACTAATATAAGTGCAACATAATTGTGGTTAATTAGATAATATAATAATTACGCGTCAGGGTGAAATGAATAGTTAACACGGATTCATTTATTTGTAATAACGGTATAGTCATTATGCGAGGTGGAATGCGTTCAATAGTGTGTGACATTTTATTTATTACAGGACACGTCACCTCATTTCAGACGATTAACACCTGAAGGCTTTGTGTTCATCTGCAGGATCACAATAAGTGACCTTCAGATGCAAGAGTCAAACTCAGAGATGAAATTTAAAAAAATGATAACTTCCATATCCATACCGACCAGAATCAAGTATATAGCTACAGACCAGGAGTGGTAATTCTTTATTGTTTTATTATTTTACTGCATTTAGTCGGATGTCCCTTTTAAGAGTTCATACTTGGAAGTTGGGTAAATTGTACTTTGTATATTTACATTTAATTTTAAATCTGCTATTACTTTGCACACTTAATGAAACTTATGTTTACATTTTGTTTTAGGTTGGCCAATTATAGTGTATACTTGGTAGAGATACCTGATAGATCTACAACTGCATGTTTCACTGTAAATATGTACATATTTTATTGTATTAATTGTTATATTTTTGCTGTTGACACTGTTTATTTTTTTATCCCATTTTTATGTCAAGTGCAAAGACTTGTTGACATTTAAAAAGTATATCTAATCTAACATTTTCTACCAATGATCCGCCCATCCTGCACTCCTACATTTCTCAAAAATTTGTTTCATTTCAAATGTAATTCAGTAAAAAATCAGCAGCCTCAGAATGCAGCTGATGCCAGCAGAGAGTCGGTCCAGACCTGAGAACAGATCCTGACACGTCCACTCCACATTCATGAACCCGTTCCAACATCCTCACAGCGAACACTGTCACAGCTGACAACCAACAGAAGCTTCAGAAGTTGCAAGTTAAGCAGTGGAATTAACTAATAAAATACATTTAGAGAAAAAACATCCACTGATCATCCAGAGACCCTCGGCTCCATTTAACACAACATACCTGCCCACTACCTAATTTCAAAATTCACGTGTTTAATGCTCTCCCCGATCCAGGGCTGTCTGGGGTCTTCAGGGTTTATATCCAAGACCATTGTCTGATGTCCACCACACCCCCCCCCCCCCCCCCCCCCCCCCCCCCCCCCCCCCCCCCCCCCCCCCCCCCCCACCCCCCCCCCCCCCCCCCCCCCCTTGCCCCATAGCTCTCACTGTCACCAGACAATGAAGACACCAACAAGAGTGAAAACGTTGTAATGAATGCCCGTCATTGACACCCATCTCAGTGTTTCTCAGTATCAGCACACATGTTCCTATATCTAGCAGTGGTGTAATGAGGTGAAGTCAATTTTACTTCAGTATTTTTTTTATAATGCTACTGTATACAGTACTTCTACTCCATACAATTTGGAAGCCAATATTGTACTTTTCACTCCACAATTTAAGTAAGTGTATAATGTCAACAGATTTCACATAACTGTATTACTGTTGAAAGCATTAATATTGAGTTGAACTAACTAACCTAATACAGTTATGTGAAATCTGTTGACGTAATACATTTAAATAAAGTAAACTTTCAATTTTTTCCAGTGCACTACATTTATTAGATACAATTAGTTACCAGTTAATTTACATATTCACATTATATGCTAGAACATAGACAAACAAATAACACAAAAACTATGATATATAATTATAGGTTAAGGTATCCAGCAGTAATACAATAATAACAAATAGCTCCATCTGTGATGAACACATTAATGCATTAAAAGAAAATTCACTAAATTAATATATGATTCTAAAATGGGACATCACACTCAATAAGCACTTTTGGTATAGTTTATTTTGATGCCAATACTTTTGGCTACTTTCCTTAAATAAGATTTTAGATTCAGGACTTTTACTTTTTTTAAACTCTAATAGTTCTACTTTTACCGGAGTAAAATATCTGAGACTTCTTACAACACTGCTGGTGCGTTGTCTTATTGGAAGTGTCTCTCTCTCACAGAGACGTGAGTGCTCCATGCAGGCCTGACATGTCAAAGTGTCATGAATGATGAGGATTTGAAATGAATCTGACTTTTGCCACTTCAACCACAAACGTCTCACTTCATTCATATTTCCATCAACCTTTTAACAGTCTGCTATGACAGATAATGACTGGGTGAAAGTTTGCTGAGAACAGGAAGTAGCTGCAGCCTCACTCCCTGTGGAGAGCTCCAATTAACAGTATAGCCAATCAGAAATCAGCCTCCATATTCATTATCTGCAATTAAGCACTCAGCGGACAACTTGTCACACACGCACGCGCACAGGCTAACATCCTCTCTCCAGCTGAGGGTAATCATTAGAGCTCTCCTCACCTGAGCACGAGACCGGGGTCCTCTCTGCCGTCTGTCCGCGCGATGCACCCTCCACCGCCACGCGCCCCTCCTCTTCTCCTCCGCCGGCAGGTGTGTGTGTGTGTGTGTGAGAGGGTGTGTGTGACCGAGGGGAGCGCGAGGCTGTCGGTATATGGATGTAGTGTGGAGGATACCGGGGAGGGAGTGCTGCCGTTATGAAGACTCTCTCTCCCCCTCCCTCTCTTTAACCCTGTGATGATGGAGATGAGACATTCACTGTCAGCAGATCCTCCGAGCTCTGCTGCTGTGTACACTGGAACACACATGTGGTCAATATGTCCAATATTCTTTTCAATTTTAAGAAAACATGTTTTTGTAAAAACTGAATTATTTATTAAACACTGTCAATATTTTTGGATATGACTTGTATCCCATAATGAGCATTATTTTAAGAATCCAACAAGTAAAACATTTGCTTATGTTCAGCTTCATGGCTAAATGTTCATAAACTATATGAGAACTGTTCATACAAATTAGATAAAGAAATGATAGACTCATTATGAACACAACTAAACTCATTTGAATCCATTATCATTAGTTAAATATGTGATTTTTATTCTGTTGCTGTCAGTCATTTTTTACATTTTGGTGAATTAAACAAATTAAAACAAAATATAATTTTCATCATAATGTCAGCATTGAAGCTAAATGCAAAAAAGCCCTTTTAAATTGATTTGCATTGTAATAAGAATAATATGACAGCAATGAAGGAACTAAAGTCCTTTCCATTACACGTTACAGTGGAAATGTGGTTGTCTCATGACTGATGCAACAGTCATCAATGTTAAAACCGTCACACAAACCTGTTTCAAAACAGTCCGGATATAAGAGTTCAAACCAAGATTAAGAATAATGTGGTTTTACAGCGTTAGTGACAAGGAGAACAATCAGGCCTCAGAAAAAACTAGTGATATACATTGTCATGGTCCAAAAAATATATTTCTGATGTTGCGGCACATAATAGATAGCTCCTTATTTTGTCAAAGGCTTTAACTGCACATTCAGGCTTTTCCTTCAGCTGAAACACATGCCAGGGCCCGTCTACAGTAAATAGCATTCATAAAGTCAGAAAATGAATCCTCTGCTGGGATTCTCCAGACATAACCTCTGAAGTGTCTGTTAGCTGGAGCAGAGGTCGGGCTCTGAACGCAGAGGATCCAATGCTGAATGGATTTGTTTTTCTACGCTCTGCAGGAGAAATCAGCTCTCAGTTGTTTCAGAGCAGAACTTAGAGCATGGGTTGACCTCTGGAGGTAACTGTGTCTCTAACAGGCAGCAGACTAACATGCCAACTGAAGACTGAGTGTCTGTGTTTCTTATCTGGATGGCTTTCTCTGTTTTAGCCGAAGCATTGAAGAAAACAAATAGAATTGCCCTTCAGTGTGTTAAGATCTCAGAATCATACAGAGAGCTGGATCAGATTCTAAATCCCTCACTGTCCTCTGATACATCTCTGTTCAGATTGATCCATTGAGTTGCAGATTAAACGTGTGGTTTCCCCCACAGCTGTGATGATGTTTACTTTAAAAACAAGTAAAATATGGATCTGATTGATATTTGATGGTATTTAATAAAGTAGATTGTTACAAGTAAATTGTATATCCATCTAATGAAGAAAAAACAAATGCATTATTGTTAATAAATACATTTCCTACAGTAATAGATAACTATGATGACATCTAAGATGAATACCCTGAGAACAAGGAGCACTTATAACAAAGACATTCATTTATTCCACATATATATTTAATTTAAAAGTATAAACACATTAATCCACTTTACAGTATTATATTTTCCATTCTTTTTTTTATTTGACATGTTTATATTGTTTGTATTCCTGCAACTTAATTATTGAACTAATTTTGTCTTCCTTTTGTTATTACGCAGGAATATATAAATAAAGAGATACAAATCTGAATGAAAACACACAGCTAGGTCTGTAAGAGCTTACAGGATGTGTGTGTGTGTGTGTGTGTGTGTGTGTGTGTGTGTGTGTGTGTGTGTGTGTGTGTGTGTGTGTGTGTGTGTGTGTGTGTGTGTGTGTGTGTGTGTGTGTGTGTGTGTGTGTGTGTGTGTGTGTGTGTGTGTATTTGAAATGTGAAGTGTGTAGAGGTGAGCTTAAATGCGCTCTAATAACGCAGAGTCAAAGCAATTTGTTCATTATCATATAAATGAGGACGAGGATCTTATCAACGCGCTGTAAATGAAATAGAGGAAGGGGGCTCATACATCAACAGGGCGGAGACACAGGGGGCTTCGTGTGTACTGTTTTTATATTTAATTATATTGTTTTATCTTAATAGAGATTTAGTGTAATTATGTGAGAGTGATGTGATATGTTTTATACCTAATGCTGTTTAAATATGACAGGATGGTCAGTTATGTAACACAGTTAAACTTGTCAAAAAGTGTGTTTAAGTAGTATTGCTGATAAATAATACAAGATCATTTACATGTTAATAATCCTTATAAATATTGATGATTCTGATCATTTACTCTAATGGTTATAGCTTGTTTTCACACAAGCTAATTATTTTAATTTGCTTACATTTCAACATTTGGTTGAACTGTTCAAATAATTACATAGCTTTTTTTACAATAAATTGATACTGTTATATATATCTTATTGATTCAAAGTGGTGGTGCGTAATTTAACTGACATATTGATGTAATGTTTTCCAGCAATCCTCCATCTTTTGTCTTTCTCTGCTTCACAGTTGCAGACACTCAAGTATCTACAATAAACTCTGGACCCTATCAAAAACTTTTAGACTAAATGATGTATATAATGTATATGTGTTTAGTCTTAATAAAAAGGAATGCTACTCATAGATGTTATATCTTCATAAACACTGCTCTT